>NC_142932.1:33974162-34009162 GCF_046866305.1 Octopus bimaculoides
CTAACTCATATTTCGATCTTCACCCAGTAGTGTATCTCTGAACATATTGCCTAAAATCCAAACGGAGACAGAAATTCAATATGCTTGAAATGCATTGAAGGCCTCTGATAATAATCACCTATAACTAGTTCAATAAATGATAATGAATCAGCGATAACCTTTTCATAATGACATATAACAATTGGAGTTTCCCTGCAACTAACCATCATTTTACGGTATGTGATAAATTAAATTTGAAACACTCTGTATAGGAAAATCGATTCAAAGCTTTGACACAATAGTTTAATTTTTGATCAATGCATGTCGAAACAGTGGGTATAATTGATAATATTAAATCTGATTAGTCAGAGATGGTGTAAAATGGAAAGCTTAATTCAAATTCGTGATTCCGAGTAAATAATACACTATATAAACTGTATCAAGGTGAGCAAATTGTGTGTAGAATTCTCATATGACTTTTCTGGCAGATTCATCGCAAATCCACACATACTCAAATATATTTGTTCACTATTTTTCCTTTTATCATTATTTATGGAAAGCAATTCTTTTTTTATCTATATCACTAAAGATACAATACACGAATCTAAAAAATAGGAACGAAATGTCTTGCTCTTATAAACGACAGTCTGGTTCTAGGCATTTAAGAGTTTCAATGGCTGCGATATTATTAACAGCCTGAGCCCCTCAGTGGTTATTTATTAACAGCTGTTACAGTAATTATATATCATCCCTATAGAGAAAAAAGAGAAATGATATATCTTATTAGTCTCCGTTCAGGGTTTCACATTTCGCCCACGCTTCATTATTAATACAAACTGTGTATTGATTAATAATAATATTCACCAATTTATGCAGAAAATTCAACCGAACTGGAAATCTGAACGTCAAATAATTATACGAGTTTCGTAGCACATGGGTTTGAAAAAAAATATTTTGACCGTTAGCTAACCCATTATTCCTTTTCCATTTTGACCACAGAATCAAGCCTATAACCTGTAAAATTCACAACCTGTAACGTTATCGTTTCTTGTACCACGGAACTGAGTTTTCTTACTCAAATTCATATAAAACCTGAAAAATAACACACAGCTTTCAATAATTTAATTTCTAGTATTAATAAGTTTTGTTGGAACTACTAAACTTTGCCCCTCTTTCTCTTACTGCCTATGGCTAATAATAAATAACGACAATCAGCGTTTCGTCATGAATCAATTCTGATTAAATTACACACAAAACTTGTACTATCAATTAGAGATAATGGTTCAATAGGGAGAAAAGTCTCCGATATACTTTTCTTGGTATCTACCATAGGTGACATATTTGCATATAATTGACTATATATACATGGATAATTAAATAATCAAGTTAACCCCACTTAAAAGTCTCACCTCATTATATATGGTAATTTTTATTTCCAACGAAACAAGAAATCTCTTTAATCAGAGAATTCAAACAAGTTCCAGGAAGAAAGAAAAAAAACAGATCAAAAGACAATTGATTAATATGTGATCAAGTAGTTACCCATAAGAAAGAACATAGAATGAATCGAACAATAAATAATCTCAATTATTGATCATAGAAAGCTTCACGCAAAACTTATATGTATAAAACATATTATGTCTCTAGATATTTGCGAGCGCTTCACTGGGGCGTGATGACAATTAAGTAATAGCAACAAAGATAATGCAAAAGAGTGATTGTTTTGCAACAATTAGATTTCTCTTTAATTTGTGAGATCACTGTAACCAAGTACCACAGAATAGAAAATAACTAATGTGTTAGGTTACAGTAAATCTATGTCTCTACTTAAATGAAAATAATTAATGCAGTCTTGGTATTTTGATTAGATGGCCTTTATTTTCTACTTCAGTCAAATCGAATTCAATATTTAGTATCAAATGAGTGCTTCTTTCTCTAACACCACAAAAGAGAGAGACATAAACACATCCGCTGTATAATAGTTAAGTTTTGTTAAACTACATACTAAACAGGATTATCATAGGATATATATATATATATATATATATATTTAAACACCGTAACTTATATTTGCTAAATGCGGAGTTCTAATGAGAGAGAGAAAAAAAAGAGAGAGAGAGAGAGTAAGAGAGATTTACCTTGATAGTCTGCGAAGGATTCCCAAATCGTTACGTTTTGTGAGACCATTATATTTCTGAATATTAACTCTCGTCTTTAGTCATGAACATATTGATAATATGTGTATGTATGCTTACTTTTTCTCATTATATTTATTACCGATCATTATGCGATATTTATTCATTGGTGCGTTTATAGTATAGAAAGCGCCAGACTGCATTCCACCTCATTACATTTATTGCATATTGACGCTCTTTGATATTTCCTGGGCACAATATGCTGTGAATCATTCTGATAAATTGTAATGGAAGTAATGCTACTATATATCACGAGAAGTAAATAGATACAGGTATAAATCCAGACCAGAATTATTTTACAATATCAGGAATAACATGCGTATCGCGATAGCGTTGATATAAACTTTAAAGCATTTTCTTTTTGGTGGTAAATATGAGTTGAATGCTACAACAAAATATATATTAAGAATAGCTTATATCAGACTGATACATTACTTGTGATAATGTTTTTGCTCTCAAATGACCTAAGAATTGGCAATGTGTTTCTCTGTTTTGGATAGATTGTTAAATATTAACGCTGTTATTTCTATGTAATAAATCGTCGCTTCTAATAAATAATATGTACTTAATATTTTAGGATACATACGCGCACTGCTGTTCAACTGTCATCGGACTCCTCCATATTCTGCATTATTTTCAAGTTAGAATATAAGAGATTAACTTGTATCAGAAATTACGTCAACATGGAACATTTATTGACGATGCATTTGTTGTGATATTACATTACTTATAGTAGACTAAACAAACATGTCAACTATACTTATATTTCTGTAGGCTGAAAATAGGAAGAGTCTTTATCGACTTTCGACTCGTATTGTGGTCTCATCGGTAATGAATATATCACCTGATCTATTGCAGGGCAACAAGCAGTCAGAGTGTTTATATTCTCAAGATATCAAGGAGTTTCATTAGGCTGAAGTTACTAATCTGAATTCTGTTAGTATTTAAAATTTTATTTTAATACGAGCGGCTTACCAAGATGGAAACCAGTCCACACAATATCAAGTAAACTTACGTATCGGATATAGAAGCGTCTCAAGTGTTCCTATCTATTTTCGTTAAGCCTTACTAGTATATTTCAGTGCACGCTAAACAACACCTCTTCTCTAATGTCAGAAAATTAAATAAAATAAAATACTCGGTACTTTTGTATTATGTGTTTAAGAATCATGGCGTATTCCTTTCCGGTATCTTCGATCGTTATTCCTATGTTGTTTGGTCTTTGCAACTGGAGCATTTATCTTTTACTGCTTTCAGTCATTGGGCTTCGGTCGTGTGCAGGCAACGCCTAGATGAGAAGTTTTCGAAACAAATGACCCAGTAGTTATATTTGCTTTTAATTACGTCTAGCATTTGATCTACAGGTCTCTTTTAAAAAGACGTAAATAAAACCAACACCAAGTTTAAAGCAGAAGGCGTGCGATTGAGAAACACATGCAAAAAGACACATACATATACGACGGGCTTCCACGAGGTTTCCCTGTCAAGATCACTCAGAACACACTGATCTATCTGTAACCGTATTGGGAGACGCCATCCTGTGTAAAGTGCTACGCAGGAGATTTGAACCTAAAACGAAGTAGCTGTAGAACGAGTTTCTTAACCATACATCTATATCCATGCAAAATTTCACCGCATAAAGAAAATGTTGTTGTTTGTGTTCGTTACTGAAAACACTCTGTCTTAAAACATATTTTCAATCATTGCTAGTGAGGATGGCTTCCTATTTATGTTTTCTCACCACACGTACATTAAATAATAAATGAAGACATTAAAAATCCTATTCAAACGTTCTCAGTCTCTTTCTACATTTGTCCGACAAACCCAAGTAAATAAAATTCCATTGTGAAAAGTGTAAAGAATCAAGAATATGAAGAACCAATATTGTGTTACACATTTTCTCGAAATATATTTTCTTGTTCTTAGGCAATTGGAATTCGATAATATTGAATAGGTGCATGTTTTTGTCTATTGTGTTTGCTGATTTACCAGTGACAATAATAGAATGTTAACGAAATACATTCAAATGTGGTTCCAAATCTTGTATTGACCAAATGTGAATTACAACAACAAATATATAACTAATTGGAAAGCAGTCTTCAGTAAGCTAACTGAAGCCTTCCATTCTTCCTATTAGTCGGTTTACAACTTCGCATTGACAGGGATGTTGAACATTTTATGTACAAAACATTCTATATGCCACCTACTAGTTCAAGGGAAAAACACACGAGTCAAGCACCGTAGTCAATGTAATTAACTATAAGATTAGGTAGAATTCACTATAACCCAAGTTAACTATAATTAACTATAATATGGTTGTGTGATATTCTGTTTGTGATAGAAACCTTTGTGTCTGACAAAATCGTCGGAATAAATGAGCTGAAATATTTCTTCTTGTTATTTATATTCGGAATCCATATCCCGGTACGTTTAGGTGTGTTTTGTCCATTCCTAGAGTACGAAAGACATAACACCAGTCAAACCATTTATCCAATGTAATCGAGTGTCTCCATGACTCCGGAATTGCTGGTTGCGTAACAAAATCAGAAACACCATTGTTATTATTATGAATCGTTCCGCTGAGGTTAAACGTGGTCTTAGCTATTTTATTTCATCTGTAATCATTTGCCTGACCAAATACATGTTCTCTGTTGCCTGTGCGACGTATTAGCATCTTTGATTTTTAAAATTATTCGTGCTTTCTTTCTTAACAAACGAAAAACAAATTGTTACAAGCAGGTTTCTTTAACCATTCGGATATCTGTCTTGATGCTCAATCCTTCCAGGTGTTTCTTTCCAAATCTGATTATATGTACAGATTTGGCAGAGTACGTAGTTATATCCTCTGGACAATATGCCAAAGTCACCACGCACCACGCACCTTACCCGCGAGTAAGAATTCAAATACATTAGCCCCGAAAAGGGTTTTAATGCGTTCCCAGACTATATAGAACATTGGCGGAAATGCTAATAAGGTATGTATAATAAAATCCTGAAGCATGTTACGTTATAACAGGCTAATCAGATATGAAATAATAACAATTAAAAGTAAATAACGCTCAAAAGGACCTTTGTGGGTTCCTAGAGGATGGTACACACAGGGATGCTAGTGTTGGTATATTGGTGAATAAGAGACTAACGGACGTAAGTGGATGTATTGTTTACTTGTTTAAAGGTTCTACTGGATAAATAGTGAAAATAATTCTAATAGCTGAAATACTAACAAATAAGCATACATAATTTGATATATACCAAATAATTTAAGAAAATGAATGGGTTTGTTACCTTGGCTATATATAAAGATCGTTTCCAAGGGGTGAATGGGCTATTTCCAGTGGCTCTTAAAATAGAATATATATATATATATATATATATATATATATATATATATATATATATATATATATATATATATGTATATATATGGATCTCTCCCACGGGCCCAATTATCGATTTTTCCTGCGGTTTCCAGACATATATTCTACTATGTCAATTTCATCAAAATCGATAAAGCGATGTAGGAGGAGTCAGCTAACAACTCCACAAACACAGCCACAGACAGAATTCTCCACATATGTAGTAGTTGTGTGTGTGTGTGTGTGTGTGTTTGTGTGTGTGTGTTTGTGTGTGTGTTTGTGTGTGTGTGTGTGTGTGTTTGTGTGTGTGTGTGTGTTTGTGTGTGTGTGTGTAACCTTGCTCCTCCTCAGACGTTATTTGTTTCTTTTGTGGCACAAGTTTAAGGGCTATTGAAATCATTCACATTGATTGTCGTTGCCGTTATACCCATATCTCGAAAGAGATAAATGACTAAATATCGACCCGAGAAATCGAGTGTCACGAAATTACAAACAAGAGTTTATGAAATGTTTTGCGTTTATTTTTTTATATTACTGCTTAGGATTTTCTTGAAAATATATTGTTCCATTTAACATGAGAAATCTGTTTAAATATACTTCAATATTTTGTCTCTCTGAATCTGATAACATTTCTATTGAAGTATATAATATCTAAACTTATCTAAATATTCTCCGCAACCCTATAGAAGATAATGGCCAATACGAACAATACTTATCCAACAAATCACTGTGTTTACTTGCATTGTAGGAATAATGGAGGATCAAATGTGGATAGGCTATCTATTGATTACTCGTAATATATTTTTTTTAATCCTGAACATCTATTAGCACTGTGATAGATTGTACGAAAATCTTGAGAGATCTGAAAAGCTGAAGCCAATGAAAGAAGTCGCATAGCATTTTATGCCTGAATTTGGACACTTAACTCTTTACACTCTACGAGGGATAGATCAGCCGTGTATCATAATTCTTTGATATTACTCAGCTGCCATATTTTCTACTTCTGATTGTGTTTTAATCGCAACATTTCTGATGGCTAGGTGTACCAAAATCAAAACTCTATCGGATGTTTAAGTCCTTCGACATAAGACACTTGTCGTAAGTAGGGAAGCTTATGTTTGCTGACGTTTTCTTTCGTATTTTATTGAGCCAAACACTTGGAGTTCTTTTCTTGCTGCATCCATCTTTGTCTTTAGGAATCTGTTTCAGTTGTTCTCCGGCATTCACAGGTTTTTAATGAGATCAGAAACAGATCTTTTGACAGCGAACCATCACAATTGTCCGTATTACATCTGAAAATCTGAAATGTAAGAACTTATCTACACTCATGACGGAGGCTCGGCTCATCCAACGTTAATTGCATCCATACGGCAGAATGTTGTGATTAACTAAATCTACCTACAATTTCTTTGTCGTTTGTACTCGCTGGAGGTTGGGCCTTTTAATGTAAAGGTTTATATATTTAAACATTAAAATAAATTAACTGAAAGTTTCGAACTTTTGCTACATGTTTACATATTTTTAATTGGTGTATTTGATATATTTAATATATTTCACGTGTCTAGTTTGTTTATCCGTATAGTTGCTTCAAACCCACACAACCGACACCTCTTATAGTATTTCTTGACCTCGTGAAATGACCCCCCATAAAAACGTCGGAGACTAAGTTTGAATCTTCCGAGCATTACCAAGCGTCTTCGTTACGTAGGATCTCTGGCTATCCTTCTAGATGTCCATCTACACATACACACACACACACACACACACACACACATACACACACAAATACACACACACACACACAAATACACACACACATACACACACATACATACACACATGTATAGACGATAGAAAGGCGGACAGGCAAAAAATGACGGCTCATTCGTGGCTTTTCTTTCCTCAGTCAAATATATCAGACGTCATTAATGTTTCGGGCAGTTACACTTGCGACAGTTCGAACTAGTTGCCCCCACCCCAAACAAAATTCCATGCTAAGAGCGTTAGACTTTTTGTAAGCCTTTTTTGTAAGAAATCTAACGAATGTGTACGGCAGCTAAGATAAAAAATTGAGGACATGGTACAAAATAACAAATACAAACAACAAGAATATAACAATTCCATTCGTTCTCAGTCTTTCGACTGAATATAATGATGGACCGTTAAGCATTCTATCCGCGAGCTAACAGGATTCTGCCAGTTTACCGATAATGAGGCAGGCCACATGCCCAGGTTAGAAATAGTTGTTATCATATCAGTAGAACCTGCTACTCTCAGACTTGCCTTTCATCCCTCCATAAAGGACTTAAAAATCCTGAAATTAGACAAGTAATGGATCAGTATATTTGAATACATCATATCCCCTCCTATAGCTGGCTTTTTAAGGGCTAGAACAGAGAGGAGAGAATTTAAATACCAGTTAAATAATTGATTCTTTAAGTAGCACATTAAAGAAAGGGACGATTAGTTAGAAGGTTAGATATTTAACCATTTGGTAATCAATAAAGAAGTGATATTGAAACCTGACGTGTGTTATTATTATTTGCATCATGACCCTCACGAAGTACAATAGGATTTGTTACAACACATCAATAAGTTTGCAAACTATATACGGAAACGAAGTATTATATTAAAATTATTTCAAAATGTTTTTCGTATAGTAAGTAATTTGTTGCGTTAATATGGATTCACACGTCGAAATGGATTCACACACACACACACACACACACACACACACGCGCGCGCGCGCGCGCGCGCACACACACACACACACAAAATCACACACAGACCGACAGACACACACACACACATGCATGTATGTACGCATATCATAGTTTTCGTTGAACCATGTTTTCCACAAAACGGTTTCGCTAATTTTGTAGGTTACTGTGCATTATCTGTATCTGCTTCTGCAAATGAATTCTTTGATTCAGCCCCGACTGCAATATTCTTTTAGATGGACGTAACGCTGATTAATTGGAGAGTCCTTATATACCCAGTTTTTTGTTGCTTCCACATTTTGATTGCTTAATCAGTTTGGTTTTCTTAATTAAGCCTTTTATTGCTTCGGGTTTTAACCATCGATCATTGTTGCTAGGTGGTGCTCTTCGATTCTAGAAATTACTTCTGCGAATATTAGTTTAATTAGAAACAAACAACATTAAACAAAATAATGATCTGCAAGTGTAATTTTTAATTTTGTTGTACGTGTTTTTCCTACTGCCAGAGTTAGCCATTATACATTTTGTTTCTTTTTAATTAATTTTATTCCATTAATTAAAACTCATTTTTTCGTCTCTCTTGAAAGTAAAGTCTTTAGAATAGGAACCCTCGATATTTATTGCAACAAGCAAATTGCTGCATTTGAATAAGCTTAACATGAAAATATAACTGAGTAATTATTTGTTTTTTTTCTTTTCTCGTGTTTGTATTCTTCATTTAAGTGTCCTTTTCTTAAAAACATCGATACATGTATTTCTATTTTTTTTTACAATATTCTCGAATAGCTGGTTTCCCTCAATTACCTGCTGCTTATTTTTATTATTCGAATGTTGGCATACCTGATGAATTCTTTTAAAATGTTTACATCATTTTTTCTAGTTCATTGAATTTTGTAATGAGCTTCAAACACGATGATGCTGGTTGCAGTTTCTTAATT
The DNA here is from genome assembly GCF_046866305.1 of Octopus bimaculoides. NCBI lineage: Eukaryota > Metazoa > Mollusca > Cephalopoda > Octopoda > Octopodidae > Octopus > Octopus bimaculoides. The sequence goes on from NC_142932.1 coordinate 33,983,351, forward strand.
GCTTCTGTCAGTTGTAATGAACCTACAGATAAGTTAGTGTTGATTTATTAGCGGTTAGTACAGATAGTGATTTATCTTCATCTGCATATTGTCATTGGCTATTTGATGAATGACCATATTGCGTATTTGTTTGCCAATATTGTTTCAGATTGTCTGGGGTCTTTTCCGGTTCGTTGGAGGTTTCTCTGTGAAAAGTACATCAACTTAGGGCGTCACAAATCTATTTATTTAATTTTCTCAGTACTTTCTATATTGCTTTGTAATATCTGGTGGTATATAATTACTACTTCGTTGCATCTCATTCGACATGGATACTTTGTCAAGCTACATGGGTGTAGGTAAACATTATCCAGACATCTCGATCGTATTTAGAGTATGGTGTTGACTAATACACATGGCTAGCATAAATTGTCCTCAGTTCAATTTTTTAGGTTTCTGGAACTAAAGACTTGTGATCTGCACGATCGACCGAGACAGGCTGTGTAGGCAGGAACAAGTTTATCTGAAACTGAAAGCGTATTTCGTGACATGCCAAGATTGTGGAGACTGGATTACAGAATTGTATAAGAAGTTGATGAGGGCCAACATCTACAGCCGATGCTGTTTAACCCCGAAAGGCTACTCGATTAGAATCGATTATGTTTACTAAAGAACAATCTGATAGAGAATACAAGTTATAAACCGAGATGAGATGTCTATAGAAAAGCGACCACGACTGAGTTTGACATTTGAAGCTACGGACGAAAGTAAGAAAGATTTGGTCAGGTCTTCTACAGATGGAAAAGATGACTACTGCTTGATTCAAAAAAGATACGGGCGGAATTTCAGTGGCATTTGATCAACTAGTTGGAGCTGTTGGAACAGGAGTGCCGGGTGGATATGGCTAGCGTCTCATAGCATTTATCGCCTGAACGTCGTACCTTGGCCTGCTACATGGAAACCATGTACGAAGCATTTGCTCTTCTGCTTTCAATGAAGGAGATGGGTTCCGCTGGCCAGACGTGAAAGAAACACGCATAATGTGGAGTACGGGACACGTAGAGACTAATGACTTTTGGACATGCGCAGGTGCTAGACATCTCTAAGGTTTCCTTGACGGTGAGCAGTAACAGTTACGATTTGTTGGAAGCGTTTTTACGTTCTGAATTCAAATTCCGCGAGGTCGACTTTCTCTTTCGAGGTCGATGAAATAAGCAGAAGTTACGCACTGGAGTCGATAAAATCCACACCCACCAAATTTCCAGGCTCTGTGCCTATAATAGAAAGGATTATTATAAGTAGTAGTAGTAGTAGTAGTAGAAGCTGTTGTTGTTGAAGCATTGCCTTTTGCTTTTATTTTTAAGGATATAGATGAAAGCTTATTTTGTATTGATAAAAGAACGGCGTGTGATAGGATGGCGATTGCAGGCATTGCGGAACAGGATAGTTTCAGTAAAACACCGGACAAAATTTTCCGAGGTTTTTAGTTAATCCTAGTTATACACTTTAGATTTTAAAGTTCCTTTCTTCAGAATGACAATCATTAATTAGATACTGGAGGGACAAAATCGATTAAATCGGCGCCCTCTGAAATTCGGCAAAATGCAACAGAAATTGCAGTAACAATAATTAACTCCATTGTTGCTATTTTACTGTTTTCCCGCCTTTATGCCTACTGCAAAATTGGTTTCGTTGTTCGATCGGAAATTTTGACGTTTATTCATTAGTGATTCATATAAGTAGAATGAACTTACGTAAACCTGTTTGAATTATTTACTTTCGAGTAAGTTCTCACTTCTTTTAAACTGCTCGACTTTTTGTCTCTTCCATTATTATCACAATTATTAATCACTTACCCAATACAGCAGACACACACTCCAACTACATTCTTTTCAAACGAAACACTTTTGTATTTCAATAATATCCCATTATCATCTTGATATATCTCATGTATATAATAGATTAATTGTATTCACTTTGAGACCGTTAGAATTGTTCCTATATCCAGGTTGTTCTATAAAAGTTACCAAACTCATTGCACATTCTTTATGATACATGAGAACGCATTTCAAATATAGGACATAGCGATAATAAAATTTATTTACTTTTCTTTAAATATTTATCTCGATTCGCTCTCAGAACAATGTATTTTATTTCTATTTCTCCACAAGATTCCTATTCTCACTTTATTGATTTCTCACCGTTTAATCTTTCTAGCTATTCACCCCAAAACACGTAGAGATATCTTCATTAACCTAATAAAAGCGAAATACACTCACTGGTAAGCAAATAGTTGGTTATACTGACTATAATAAATACTTTCCAATATATGACAAGAAAAAAAGTATATAACGTACAATGTATATATTCGTAAGGACACGGACATCATATATTTTATATTGCGAAGATACAAAAGAATTGCAGCACGATTTGAAAGGTATATTTCCCATATTGCCGTGCAAAATATATTAGTGTGTTGTGATAGAAATGATGGTGGCATCGAAATTAGATGTATTCAGATTTTTTCTGCTTTCGAAATACAGGAGAATCGTTCTAACAAAGAATTTTACAATAAATTTGTGAATGTGATATACTAAGTCTGGAAATGATTTTATGAGATAGGATAATATTTTGTAAGGATATCTGAAAAATTGTATCACAAATGAATGTCAGACGATAAGTATTTTCATTTGAAAAATGGACATTTACGATTTTTTTCTTTTAAGAAATAACAAATTACTATAACATGAATATATGATAACGTGCTGAAATTATAGTTTGCTCAAACATTCTATAAGCTATCTTAACAGGAAAAAAATCACTCTAATCCCTTTAAGTTCGACTGCAAATGAGAGATTAAATTTTGATGCAAAGGGAATAAAAATGACGCAGAAAAGCATCTCTTCTACGATGCAATGACGTAATTCAGGGCCCTCCCTCTAAAAGCATACTTTTGTAGGTTTGAACTATTACGCAAATACAAAGTGAACAAAAATTCTACTTTTACAAAGATATCCGCATATTAGGTACCCTGCAATAAGTTTCGCTTCCCACCACACATACATATCTGTGTGTGTGTGTGGGGAGGTATGTGTGGGTATGTGTATGTGTGTGTGTGTGTAGGTGTGTATAATCATGATATTTCAGAGATTAGTCCTCCTTGTTGAGCTGATCGATCATCGAAGGAATTCCAGACAGAAACAACCTCACATGCTTACATATTAAAGAAAATACATATCTTCAGGCGTCGTGGTTTTGAGAGAAATATTTAGCCAAAATCTGTAAGACCATAGAGAACCTTTCTAGTTGGCTTATATAATGTGGAGAACTTCCGATTTTAAACAGTATACATGCAGGGAACCTAGCATAATAAGTATGCAATTAGGGGGTTCAAATTGAAAGTAAACAGACGTATTTTTTAACGATTATCTCTTAATTATTTCAGTCGCTAGACTGTGGCCAAGCTGGGGCAGTCTGCGAAATACATTTGGTAGACTCGAGGCTAGAGTAGAAAACACTTGGGTAATGTGCCACACGGAACCATGTGGTTGGGAAGCGAACTTCTTACCATACGCTTCGAGATTTTAAAAATGTAGCTGGTGAAAAGTGAAATATGCTAAGATTACGGAATTTTGTGGGGACGAAGTCGTGATGAGATGTGGTAAGAATCATCATCCACTTATATATTTTGTATATCTCCATTATATATATTCATCTTCATGAACACACACACACACACACACACAGACACACACACACACACACAGACACACACACAGACACACACATACACACATACACACACACACACACACACACACACACACACACATATATATATATATATATATATATATATATATATATATATATATATATATACATATTTATAGATAATCAAAATAAGCAACAAGAATATTCAAAGTTAATGCAGTACAATCGTTTCATGCGACTCTATTTATTTAAGCAATGTGAACATTACATCAAACGATCGTATTGCATTAATTTTGGATATCCATCTTGCTTATTTTGATTTTTATCACCTTATTTGGGAACTGTATGGATAATACCATACTTAATTCTTGCGCCTAAACTTAAGTATCATATTCACCTTGAATATATATATATATATATATATATATATATATATAATGTGTATGAGCGCGCGAGTGTGTGTTTCTTTCTGCCTATCGCTTGTTTCTTGAATGTGGTTTAAAAACGTTTGACGTGGAACCGTACGTTGAAGTCGATAATTGTGTACTTTAGGTGTCACAGTTTACTAATAACCGCATACATTATTTGTATTTTATTTCAGTTGTATTGATAGCAAATCAATCAATGAATGTATTATTGAGTTTCCATAAAATTACTTCGTCACACTACCGTGGCCTCATCCATCGATGTTCAATGAACTTTTTCTTCTTGTGTTGTTATGTTATCATGCATCATCCATATTGTACGAAACATCTTATTAATTTATCATGATTTGTTGACATTGTGTATGTTCATATTTTTTATTTGCAAGTTTAAGTTTGTGTTTGTAGTAGAATAACGAGGATAAAGTATCATTTAATTCTATGTCAACTACAAAAACACGGACTCACAAAGAGATTTTCACATACACATAAACTCGTTAATTTTGAATTAACAGACCTGAATGTAGAAGATTAAGAAATGATTAATTAAAACATAGAAGATGGGGAAAACAGCTTCATAATGGCCCAGAGACGCTCATACCAAAAAACGCAATTAAAGTACATACGTAAAGACACACACACATGCACTCACATATATATACACAAGCACGAACATATGCATCCGCGCAAAAATATTGGTTTGACAACATTTAGATAATGCTTGATTACATAACAGAATCTAGATGCAATGAACTTAGATCTCTGGAGAGATCACAGTAAAGTAGCAAAAATATTCTGACGAATAAATCGATAATTGATTAATTGATTATTGAATTTAGTTAATAATTAACCTTAAAGGATCTACATTGGTTGGTAAAATGATCCTTGTAAACACTATAGGCGTTTGTGTGTTTCTGTAAACATGTATGCAAGTGACCATGTAGTTATAGCGTAAGATTTACAACTGTAATGACATGATTTCGATTCCTCAGAGTAGTTTTCAATTGTGTTGTATGACAAAACAGTTCAATTTCCAGGGCTCCTGTCGCTCAGTATAAAATGAGTAAACGACTAACTAATGACACCATAGTAAATAATTCTCAAGCATTGGGTCACGCATATATAACTCTAGAGTACGTACTGTATGATCCCTTAATAGGAACTGAATTGTAAGAATATGGACATAATGTCCGTTCGCTTAACGGTATTAAATATTATAACAATGCATTTCTAATATCTTCCAAAATAGATTTCTAGTACATAATCATTCGTTAGGTAATTGTACGTTACGTATTCGACATTGTCAGTGGAAACTTTAAGGTAAAATGCGAAACTACGCTTCATCTCTAACAGATTAACACAAATATTGTAGTTTTTGATTGAGGTTGGCAGAGGAAACGTATTCAATGCACATATAGACATATTCAGATGATACAAGCAAGAGATATTTTCTCTTAAGCAAAGGAAATACTAATAAATGCTAACATGAAATCTTCAAAACATGCAATTATTAATTATTTAATAACATACCACAAAAATATTCACAGCAAAATTTGCTTTAATATCTCAACTATTACATTTAACATTACATACGTATATCTTTTTTTTTTTTAGTAATTAGTATATAATCTACTTTATAATTGTTTTAACATATTTGAACATTCCGAAACAATTTTAATATTATTCTTGAAACTATTAATAACTGAAAGTTAAATTATAGTCAAATATATAGAATATAACAGTTTATTCAGCATAAAACACTTATTTAATTTTATCTTATAACCATATCAGAGAATGTGATTATTTCGCTGTAATAATTTCATAAATGATGACTAAATGCGTATGTTTATAACTCCGTGTTTATACACACATACATACATACATACATACATACATACATACATACATACATAATACATACATACATACATACATATATATATATATATATATATATATATATATATATATATATATATATATATATACACACACACAAAGTATGGCGTTCTGGGACACCAAGTTTATAGCCGAGACGGTAGCTATGGAGCCATTGCAGATTTCCAATAATAACATTGTATACGACTTGAGATCTTTGCCTTGCCTTGATGTGTGTGGTCCTGTTTAGCAATTATGTATATATATACATACACACACACACACACACACACACACACATATATATATATATATATATATATATATATATATATATACATATACATATACATATGTATATATGTATGTACGTATGTATTATGTATTCGTGTATGTATACAAGAATCCGCATGTATAAGTGTGAATGTATGTATATGTGTGTACGTGTATGTGTCATTTTTGTGAAAAGCAATAACATTATCCTTGTTCATACTTATTTGTGTATTTTATATCCTCACTATTATGCTATACATAACAATTATAGATACTACATCTATAATGGCCTAATGCTCATTCACTGTTAGTTGCACCGCCTTTACATACATGAGACAGTATATTTCATTTGAACAATCAGCCCATTAAAATACGGTTTTGTCATTGCAAACTCGGCCTTTATGCCATATAATGCTTAATACTTCCTTTCGTTCAAACGTTCTGCCAGCATCTTCTCACCTACTATAAATGTCTAACATTATGCATTGGTTTGGGCTGTTTAAAATGGTTTTGTTGAATTGAAGTACTCACAGAAATCTGCCTGCAGGTATTGTACATAATTAAACATTAGTCATTCAAACACGTGATTAAATGTTATGTACAAATCATTTCACAATACTTCCCTTGTCATGTACGGTACACGCACACTGAGACATGCATTAACATGTTCACTCACACGCACATAAGTGTGTATGTGTCCGATGAATATATGTATGCATGTAACTGTGATCGTATGTGTAGTGCTTGGGAGATCTAATATTTGCCAACTATATTATGCCTTAATACTACAATGGTGATTGTATTTTAAGGACGAGAATGGCTGAGATGGTCTTTACATTTTAAGGACTATAATATATATATACAAGCATGAAGGACTATAATACATATATATACATATCTGACAGGCTTCTTTCAGTTTCCGTCTACCAAATCCACTCACAAGGCTTATAGTAGAAGACACTTGCCCCAAATGCCACGCAGTGAAACCATGTGGCTGGTAAGCAAGCTATTTACCACACATGCACACCTGCGCCTGAGATAGCCTTTACGTTTTAAGGGCTATACTATTTATATAAACATGAATCTACAAAAATGGGCGTGTGTGTTTGTGTGTGCCAGCCAGTGCCTGTGTGTTTTTGCATGGCTTTATATATATATATATATATATATATATATAACGTTTTTTTCTGAAGGTAAGGACAGAAATCGTCACATAACTTTAATAATGGTAATTAATGAGGTTTTTAGAAAGTGCTCTACCCACGACACGTGGTTTCTGAAAGGAACGAAGTTTCGCTAACAATTCTCTACATTTCCCTTATAGAAATTGAAATTGCAGAACTTCACATTCTACCTGAAATGTATTACACGTCTGAAAGAGTCTGTAAAAACCTGTGTACTCTTCTCTACAGAATAATATATAACAAAAATATAAGAAAAATCTCTACTTTGCCTGAAATCCTGAAGCAAACAAATTACAAGGGGAAAAAATGACTGTATGAACATTTTCAAAGACAGCAGTTTTCATATCATGTGTATCATTGCTGCTGATTCGAAATATTTCTTAGAATCTATTTTAAGTAAATGTGGAAATAACTGGAAAGCCATATAACAATTATGTATTGTATCTTACTGTTTCTTAATAATTAGATGTCAGGTAGACGTAAGTTGCTAGTAAAGTTGCAGGTGCATAGAGTTTTGAATTAGTTAAGTTGTTTTTTTCTCATTTATTTAAAATGGATTCTTAGAATGATTTCGAATCATTAGTAATGACGTTGATGATTTGAAAACTGTTAATTTTGAAAATTTGCAGACAATCAGTTATCTCTTTCTTTCTTTTATTTTCCTGTACAAATGAAGTAATTTGTTTGTATCTAGATTTGTTTCAAAGCACGGATTATTTTATTTTGTAATACTGGGTGGATGGAAAGTGATTAGGCATTAGAAATTACCTATAAAATATTTAGTATTACTAAGGCGGCGTGCTTGCAGAAACGTTAGCACGCCGGGCGGAATGCTTAACAGAATTTCGTTTGTCTTTACGTTCTGAGTTCAAATTCCGCTGAGGTCGACTTTATCTTTCAGCCTTTCGAGGTAAGGCATTGTCCCTAGAATAGAAAAGAATATTTAGTATCATTAAAGTCATGACAAAAATATTTTTAACCAGACAACCCTAATGGGGGATTACTTATTGTCTTATTTCTTATTTCCCCCATGGCCTGTCATTTGAGTGTTCAGGAGTCTGCTAAGATAGCTACACGCCATGAAATGTCGAATTCCATTGTTTTCGCAGCATACATGGAAAGGTAAGCATGCAACACTACATCTGGAGACAATACAAAGTTGTCATACATACTTCTGCAATTTCAATTTCTGTAAGGGAAATGTTAGCGAAACTTAGTGCCTCTCAGAATCCCCGCGGTGGGCGCAAGACAATTTGAAAGAAGCTCATCCATTTGTATTATTGAAGTCATGTGACATTTTCTGCTACCCACTTCAGAAAAATGCAATATATGTTCTAAGTTGACTCGCCCATCTTGTGGATTTCATACATTCGAAGCATCTAATATAAAATGTGACTTTAGATGTAATGATACAAATAAGTTTTACATGTGCGAGAAACAGTATGTAGGTAAATTAAGAAGGTATAAACTCCGTTGCTGTATGTCGGTTGTTCGTATAAGTTAGTCCTGTTTCAACAGGTATTATATAGATATATCGTCTAGTATTTTGCCAGATAACAGTCGCAAAATTGTCATATTCTGCGGCATACAAGTCGCACTTTCCCATCGAATGTGCCAGGAAAGGTGTAAAAAGATATTGTCAGCCCGCAAATCTGGGTACAAAGCTTTGAACAAAGAGGGCTCCGTTAGAAACACATAGGTTATATATTAATAAGGTTCAACCGGGATTAAGTGTGCTTCTTATTGCGCGATCTGAACTGAGAAGATAAAGTCCTTAATAAATAATGCCTTAGGTTGTTACCTGTTTATAGATCTAAAAATAATAAGAGCAAATTCACATCGGCATGATTTGTATGAAGACAGAAAGAGAATTGGAGATATACCACTCTACATTTCAATGCATTAACGGCTCTGGCAACTCCAACACTTTCAGGTTATTAACGCTGTCACTCATGTGCAATATCTGTCCAAATTCAACGAAAATCTCATTCTATTTAATGATAAACAAGTTTGCTTCATTAGCTGCTGTTTCTCTTATTTATTTGTTCGTTGTGTACTGCGTATGTTTCAATATTCTTCGTGTTTATAAAACAAGTGAATCACTCTCTTCCCTTCTCTCTCTCTCTCTCTCTCTCTCTCTCTCTCTCTCTCTCTCTCTCTCTCTCTCTCTCTCTCTCTCTCTCTCTCTCTCTGTTTGTGTGTGTTTATGCATGTCTGTATGTGTATGAATGTATGTATGTAGATGTCTGTAGAGACATAGATATAAATTTGTGATTATAGTTTTGCATTACTTTTAATGGATTTATTTTATATTATTTGTTTTGTTCATATATTTACTGTAAATGAACTCCGTTCCCGTATGTTGATCATCGAAACTCTCCTCTCCCTCTCTCACCCTCGCCCTCGCCCTCTCCCTCTCTCACCCTCTCCCTACTCTCTCGATCTCTCACGATGTCTCTCCCCGTATGTGGTATATTGCGGATTGGATATATTTCCTTGTTTTATCTATTTATATTTTTCTATTCTTTAAAGCTCACGTTTGATGTATTAACCTTTTTAGGTAGGCGTATATATCTTAATATTTGACTAGATAGGTGCGCCATAGCTTTGATTTCCAATTTATACATTGCATTGATTTTTTCTTTATATTATCAGTGTATGATCAGGAATATTTGTTCACATAGAATTTGTTTTGTGAGTCACACAAATTGCTGATAAGCTCCATTTTGATACTGATTATTGAGAAAAATCTAATATCAAAGCGTTGTAGATGTCATCAGCATCCGTTCTTTATTTATTTATTAAACTTTATCTACGCTATAAACATATATTTAGATCAATATATGATTCGAGGAAGTTTACCAGCTATTTCTAACATGTGGACTGACTACCTAGAATACTTATTTTTATGTAAATGTTTTCCAACATGTGTGTTGGATATTATTACAGCAACGGAGTGTTTTTGGATCTTGATAATGATCATGGCTTGTGATGACTTTACGGATTACTGGAAAGAAACAAAATACCAACAACGAATTGTAAAAATAAAATGATGTTTGCTATCATTACGAATGTGTGAACATATCGATTTCTAAGTTACGGTAATGAAGTAAGATATGATAAGCACGAATCATACGTTTAAAAATTCTGTCACTTTTTCATCACCACAAATATTTCAAGCAATAACAGCAATGTGATGATCTAAAAAGATATTTGATGTAGCTTGTTTTCTAACTGGGTGATTAAGACATTAAAATGTTCATCGTGTATTCATATAGGTATAAGTACGAGGATACACACAAACGAAACTGGAAGATTACAATATTGTTTTATTCACATAGATTTACATGTTTACACTTTTATCACCTTCAAAATATGCTGTTTGAAGCAATGCATCTGTTCAGACGCGTTTTTCACTGTTCGAAGCAGTTCTCTTGCGAAGTGATGCTTTTTAAAACCTCCGTCGATTTTTCCTTCACTGATTCCACATCTGCAAATTCCGTAGCACCAGCTTTCGTCACCAGTGATGACCATGGAAAAAATGCCCCGATCAATTCCCGATTGTTATTTCTGTTCACGGCACAAAATCAGTCGTAACTGTTTTTGATCTTTCGTGATCAAGAGAGGCACAGAATTTGCTGCAAATCTTTTCCTTCGCAATTCCTCACTCAAAACCCGTTGGCAGGAGCTCCAAGACACACCAACCTTATCGACAAGTTCATCAATTGTTCAATGATTCTTTCATTCGTTAAGGAGGTCGATAGACGCCCTGAACGAGGTTGGTCTTCAAGCGACAAGTGACTTTTCCTAAAGCGTGGAAATCCCTCGTGAATTGCGTTTTTGCTCATGGCAATGCCATTGTAAGCTGTTTCAGGGATGACAACTGTTTCGGCTGCCGTTTTCGTCAGCATAAAACAGAATTTCACAGGAATACACTGTTCCCTCGTTTCAGCCATCGCAAAAATCGATGAACAGAGGAGAAGTACTGTAAAAAAAAAAAAAAAAGACGCACTAGGTCACACGACATTTTCCGTCGACATACTTAGGCCTTAGGGTTGCATCAAGTAGCTTCTTGTGGCGAAAGCCTGAACCCCAAAGAGTATATCTCAAAGCGTTTGTCCCAAAGAGTTTGTCCCACAGGAACGGTTCCGGGATATATGTGTGTGAGATTGTATGCAAACACATCAAATTGTGTATTTGAATGAGAATAGGTTTGGAAGTACAAACATAATAAATGGCTCTGAATGAATTGTGCATTTAAACGTTTTTTATTCGGCAGATTTTACATATATATGTATGTGTGTGTGTGTGTGTGTGTGTATGTGTGTGTGTGTGTGTATGTGTGTGTGTGTGTGTGTGAATAGAGAGAGAGAGATTTCTAAATCACTCTTAAGGCGACTACGGCAGCGGTACTGGATATTAATAGCTATCGTCAAGCTAGCATGGCAGTCCAGGAAAATATGACGAACGCTGCCGTTGATTAGCACCAAGAGGCCTTCGTCTCTAGCTAGCTATGTGACACACGAACCTGTGTCCATTGTAACCTTCGAACAGGGGAGGTCAGCAGCTTCCCCTTGCCGGTCTGGTATCTGCAGACTAGTTTCGCGGTATTTGCTCCTTGTCAATGTAGAGTAGCCGAACCTTTGTTGCTTAACATCATATTTGCAAAAGTACCTGCTGTTTCTATACTTACTGTGTTTACTTTTCTGCGTATACATAAGTCTACACACATACATACACACATATATGGGCGTGTATATATGTGATGTCTCCCTCTCTCTCTCTCTCTCTCTCTCTGTGTCAATATATGTATATATACATATGTGTGTATATATATATATATATATATATATATATATAATGTATATACATATAATATATATACATATTAGACCATCCAGTATGCTGTTGAGCCTCAACACAAAATCTTCACTAATTGAATCAATTCAGAAATAAATAAATTCCAGCCTCTATCCTTCGCCATAATCCCCCCTTCCAAATTGGAGAAGGAAAATCCTGAGATTATGTGGCCATAAGACAAGATCCAGTATCGTTGCAGGGAACATACGAGAAATAATAGCAAAGAGGGACAAGCAGGTGCAAATATGTGAAAAGGTTGATGTACAACATGCAAGAATAACGATTATAAAGCATAATCGAGATTTGGCAGTGAACAAAGCAACACAAGTGGAAAGTGGGGACAGAATACGTCATGGTGAAGCTCCTATGATTCTGTCATAATTTTAGGAAATATTCCATTCAATTTATGCTTGTGTTTGCGTATGTGTTTGCAGTGGCTTCTATACGCGTGTGAGCATGAAAAGTATTGCTGGGAATAGAAATGTTCTAATGAGATTTCTTGTGGCTAAAGCAAGCGAAACAAGCATGCAGTTATCTTATGTAACACGAAATCCATGTTTTCACGTGTAACTACCATAGTTATATTTCCAGTTATATAAACATTTGGTAGTTATGTAATATTGGGTATTTTCTTTAATATTTTTTCTTCCCAGGCATTCAAATATCATTATTTAGTCGTGTGATTTCAGTTATTTGCTTAGCATGCTTACCAAATCGATAATATCAAACATTTTGCCAGGTTATTAATATCGTCAGTTACATGTGATTTTAAACAAATTTTATTAAAACTTTGTTTTGCTACGCGATAAAGATATTTGCGTCATTACCTGCCGTTACTGTGGTAACTCTTTTTTTTTTTTGCATCTGAATCAACTTTTATTTATACGATGTTAATAAAGAACCTTATCCCTGGTTATACATTTCTATATATACATAGGTGTATATATTTTTTTATGAATGATCTCGCTGTTGTTTTTGTATGTGCAAATATAAGCGTACTCGGTTTAAAATGAGCACGCTGATATAATCATGTCAATGCTGCGTTATAGTGGGTATCTGAACACACACACACACACACACACACACACACACACACACACACACACACACACACACGCATATATATATATATATATATATATATATATATATATATATATATATATATATATACGTATATATATATATATATATATATATACGTATATATATATACACGTTTGTATATATATATATATATATATATATATGTATATATATATATATATATATATATATATATATATATATATATATATACATGTATATTTACTCGTTTCAAACATATATTGGAATGTATTTATCTTCATATTTGATTAGACGTATGCTGCAGTGATTCCATTTTCAACATATATATTCTGTGCATTTTCATTATCTGTATTTCAGCGAGAATATTTGTCGGCATAGAAAATTGTTTAGGAGTGCACAAAGATGTAATTTTAGTTTCTCTCCTGTACGACACTGAATGTAAAGCCGACACATTATGAAAATCATTCTAACAGCATTATCCACTTTTGTATATTTAAGTCGATGTTATACCAATATGAAGGATAAAGCTGATTCCTCATTTATTCCTGATCAATGCAGAATCCCACTATTCTGATGCTAGGCGATGAATTATAAGAAATTACTAGAGAGATGGGTACTGATTCTCTTCAAAATGTTGTGGCGCAATTTCAGGGAATTCGACTTTCATTTTCAGCAACTAACTGACCACGAGAACGTTTATGCTTTTAAGGCAATTGTGTTTTGTTAGCACTGGTTTCATCTCCAACTTCTTTATAATTTTCTTTTTCTGAGCAAGGAATTGTATGAAACTTTCTAGGGAAGGAGTAAAATACTAACGGCTAACTTTAAAAATAGCATATATTTGCAATCCTTACATACTTGTAAACTTTATTATAATATATAACAGTACCATCGAAAATTGAGGACGTGCGCTGACCTCCTCCTCAGGTGGATAAAACTGTTATATCTTATTGGTACAAGTCTTATATATATATATATATATATATATATATATATATATATTACTCATACGGGAATGCATAGAGCTACACAGAGGCAAATCCTTGTTGATACCCCTGCAGACTTATACTAACTCACTGCCATAGATGTACCAGTAGACAGCACTCAAAAACACACATATACGCGCACACAAACGTATATGTGTATGTGATTGTTTTGCTTTGTCTGTATATCACAGGTGTGTTTCAGTATGAGTGCATATCTTGTTTTGAAGTATCAATGCTACGACCTTCACTCTTCCAAACACTCCAATATTTTCCATCTAACAAACTTTACTCTCGATATTAGCTGTACCTGAATAGGATTGAGACAAAGACCTCGGAGATCGATATGGAATTCGTAACCACTTACCATGCCTTCAAGTAAAATATACTAATATGTTTGTTGTATTGTTCTTAAGTTACACTCTTTTCTTTATTTTGTTTGTTTTTCTTTTGCTAGACACAGCATATATATCTAATTGTAGTTCATGCCTAAAATTTTAAGCACAAAGCCGTCACCTCATACGTATTACAAAGTTGAGTAAACATTATTCAAATGAGTCTAACATATGTTAAATACAAAATGCCTCACCTTCGATGAACTTTATATTTAACTACGACTACACAAACAACTTTGATTTTTCACAACACATTTAGCTCTTAGTGCAAAAAGATTATACTTTTCCTGGTTTTTTTTTATATTATTTTCTTTTTTTAATTTTTAATGCAGTGCAGAATATATTTTAACGCACTCCTTCTATAAAGATTTTTTCTTGGCAGCTGTCCAGATTTTCTTCAGAATGTAAACGCAATTACATAATATTCAATCAATGATGCAGTGCCTGCTAATGTATGGTTAAGTTATTCCTAGTCTACATATAAATTATCTCTAAAGGACGTGTGAATTGTCGATGATATTGCGGATACATGCTCCCTATGATTTACATAAAATTATCGAAGGAATATCTTAGATTTATACTGTTACACAATAAATAGCATGTTTCCAAATGAAAACAAATTATTCTCAATGGAACTATTATGAACGGGGTATAATTTATGTATTCATGAAAGTGTGTGCATGTATGGATGTCTCTACGTTGAACGAAAGAAACAATAATATACAAAACAGGAACAAACTACGCTGAAACACTAAATTTAACAACACAACATATAAGGTCATAGAAATTGAAATATAAAAGATGTGGTTTCTTAAAGTGAGAACTGTTCCTGTTAGTTTAGGTGTACAAGGTATGATAAGAAAGAGATGTCAGAAACTTCTAGATAATATTCCGGGAGAACCATGTCTCAGAGAAACCTCATAATTTGTGCTAACTAGTACTGCTAGCAAACATAGAAGAAAAAAAACATATCAATGAAATATCTGTGTTGTATTGCATGAAGATATTTTCCTACTGCTCCTGCTACTTGTCCTCGTCAAGCTTTCAGTCATACTATAACATATCTTATCCTTCATTCGCGCTAGGACGCTGGGTGACTCTCGGCAAGTGATTGTAATAACTAAATTACAACAGGCATATAGTCCATTTTTTGTAATATAGTGCATTGTTGTACCATTCAAAACTTTTTTATTCTCTACAATAATAATAATAATAATAATAATAATAATAATAATAATAATAATAATAATAATAATAATAATAATAATAATAATAATATAATCCTACTACTACTACTACTACTACTACTACTACTACTACTACTACTACTACTACTACTAATAATAATAATAATAATAATAATAATAATAATAATAATAATAATAACAATAAAAAATAATTGATTGAAAGTGCTATCATGTATATTGTTTGGTCTTGGCATAAAAGACGGGCTACAGCAAATATTTTGCGTAATACCACAGATGCTCGGATGCAGTACCAGGCAATGACTGTCATGGCTTCTGATCTTAATTGATTGGAAATGTTATCATGTACATTCTTTTGTCTTGGTATAAAAAAGATCGACTACAGCAAATATTCTGCTTAATACCACAAATTTGCTTGTCGGGTGCTTGACCTTAACCAGTTGAGCACGTCACTTGGTGGCTGACGATATGTGCATCTCTGATCATGAGCGGAAGTAGTGGGGGACCATCATAGCCATGTTTTGGGAGGAACTGAATAATTCATCTTTGGACACATGGGTGTTTTGTTCAACATCCTTAAACAAACCTTATTCAGGGACCTTTTGAGCGGTATGGGCTACCCGACCTGAAGAAAATTATAACTGGGCCTCACCTGCGAGGTCATGAGCTGTTTATTTTGATATGAGATCACCATGTCACGCACACGTGGTTGTGATGCATGTGCCTGGTGTACCCTTATCAGACTGGTAGTCATGATGTGTATAATGGGCTTCGTATATTTTTCCCAGTGTCACTTTCATGGCAAGTGATGATGTCCCATGCCAAAACTACATATTTTATCAACTGTATTAAACATTTATGGTGTTAATTAAATAAGAACACTGGAAGAGCTCGGGACCCATTGGTACTTTCCAGTAAGAAAATTTCCAAAGTTTGCAAACTTAAAAAAAAGAGAAAAAACGAAACATAGAGGGAAATCAATTCAATGATTTTGTATTGCTTTATATATCTACTCCGCCTTTTTCATTATATAATTTTTTTTCATTGCACACAATATTGAATTAAATCATTTGCTTGGGAAAAAAAAAGAAATATCTCCGTTTTCCATTCACTTTTCCCGCCTTATTCTCAACGCAAAAATACATTTCAATGTTGCTCGTGTTAGAATATATCCACTCGAGAATATCTACCCATTTCAAATATTCATAATAATATATACATTTAAATCATTAAATAAAGAACGTTTCCATTTCATAAACAAATAATTATAGCCTTAGAGATTAATAAAACAATTATACACGGCTTTCCAAAAATTTGCTATTATAAAAGCGTGTATATCTGTATATACGTTTGTGAGTCTGAGAGGATAATCATGCAAGTCTCTTGCAATTGTGGATTACTTTTAGTATACCATTTTATATATACATACATTCATATATATATATTTGAGTGTGTGTGTGTGTGTGTGTGTGTGTGTGTGTGTGCGGGCGTTTGTGTGTGTGTCTGTAAGAGTTGAAAGTAGTAATTGACGATAAACATTACTTCTCAATAGGGACGCTGTTACTAGCTAATTTATTTGTTCTACATATATGCCTGGGTGCGCGTATGTGCATATATATATATATATATATATATATATATATATATATATATATGTGTGTGTGTGTGTGTGTGTGTGTATACATACAGTGGGTGAGTTTGTGTTTATTGAAGTTATATATGTATGCGTTTTGCAAATCACTAAAAGAGACAGAATGGAACACCCACGACAATAATGTAGCTTATCCTGGAAAAACGTCTACTAAGAACCACCACAGAATATAAGAACATTAGATATGAATGCTACAGTTTGTTAAATACAAAGTAAAAAGCATAGAGATATGTTCCATTTGCAACTAGTTAAATATGCGCAGATGGATAAATGCAACTGTGAGTATGTGTCACGTATTTAATTTGGCAAAATAATATAAAACAATACATTACCCATAAGCAATTATGATTAAGGTTGTATTTTTATTGCATTTTAAAAACAAATTATCCTCATCTATAAACATAGAATTACACGAGGAAACACATGTACATACACACATAAATGTGTAATGCTGCATCCGTATGTAAGTGTTTATTTGTATGTGTCCGTGCAGGTACATCTACTTATAGGTGCATGAAACGAAAATGTTATTTTAAAATATATATTTGTGAAATGAAAGTGGCCTTTTTTTTTTAAGTGCTAAACTATACTGTTAATTTATTATTATATTTCCGTCTGTTTGTGATTGAAAAATATTTTGTTAACATACGGGTATTTACATAAGTACATATAACGGCCTAACCAGAAACATTTGAAGAGATACTGAAGGCTGTTTCCGGTGAAATTAAATGCACAAAGAATGACAGAGAGTCTTGTATTATATTTAATATATAACAGAAAGTTAAAGATGCGAGACTGCCCAAATGTTATATATAAGCTGTGAAGCATATCGTAATACTGTTCTCAAGAGTGACAATCCAATATATATTACGCGATAGATATTCATAAGTAACTAGCGATTATTGTAAACTGGCTCCGCTATTACATTACATTCAGTAAGTTATAATTCACGAAGTATTTAGCATTATATTACAGTGTCCTTTGTGAAGTGACTTGCGTTTCCGTTGAAATGTGGATACACGTATATTACGCATTTGAACGCTCGCTCTCTATTATTCTGAAAATGACATTGATATAATTATTCTTGGAGGAAAAGAGTGAATAACAAAATATTGCGTCTAAAAACAAAAAAAAAAAAAAGAGACGAGAAAATATTTTGTGGGATGTTGACAGCTATTTTTTACAATATTTCTAAGTGATATAAGTGCTGTCTTAACAGGTGAGGTTGAATATAACCCATGCAGCATTATAGATGAAAATGTTAGAAATTTCTGTCGTGAGTATTCAAGTGATATGTTGGGCAGTTTACCGCAAATGTGCTATGATTTTTTAAGAATGCTGTTGTTTGTTATACAGAGTTAAATAGCATGAAACGTTAAAATTAAACATTGTAAAGTATATTGAATTTGCGGTTATCATTCGTTAAACAGTTTTTAAATTTTCAGCTTTCTCCTAAAAGCAACGGCTACCGATATATAAGTTTAGAGTTTATAATCATTATTTCCAAGTCATTATAAAAGCTTTATTTTACTTATATGTCGTAACGGTTTCAATTATATTGGGTACATATTTGGAAAATGTAGTATGTCCATTTCTCAAAGCTTTCTCCTATGAAAAAGAATTGTGTATCTGTTCCTTACATTAAAAGATGCAAGGAGAAGCAGATGTTCTGAAATGTAATCAAATATATTTATACTTATACATTCCCAATAATATTTCTCCAAAAATACAATACCACCTGACTTTATATAATATATAGCATTGAGAAACAGGCATTTCAGAACATTGCATGAAATATCTTGCTCTATATTTCTTTATTTTATGTGATATCTTTTAAAGCTGGTAGGAGATGGCTCGGATTTTCGTTATGTTAGGTACTCTCTACCAGCCATATGCTATTTTCGTTTCAAATATTCACGCTAGAATTTTGCGAAACGATTCCAAGGAGTCATAGCATCAATATATTGCGTTGTTCACTCACCCGTAGCAAAACTTCTATTAATCTATGGATACATTTAACTGCTATGTTAATAGTTCTTCTGAGGCAGGTATAATATCGTATTACATTAGCTATATAATGTATAAGTACGCACAAATACAAACATATATATATATATATATATATATATATATATATATATATATATATATATATATAGAAACATACATACATACATACATACATACATACATAAAAGCACTTATTTTTTTCTGCTGGCTACAGCCTAAAATACCAATTAGCACTAGCAGTTTTGGGGAGCTACACCGAGCTGGGACGATATAATTTAGGATAATAATAATAATAATAATAATAATAAGAAGAAGAAGAAGAAGAAGAAGAAGAAGAAGAAGAAGAAGAAGAAGAAGAAGCAGAAGAAGAAGAAGAAGAAGAAGAAGAAGCAGAAGAAGAAGAAGAAGAAGAAGAATAACAACAGCAACAACAACAACCCATGGATGAAAATTATAAATATTTTAGTGCATCCCTACGCGCGTTTCCACAAATTACATATTTCTAGTGATCATGCACTTATGCCTGTCTGTCGGTCTATATATATATATATATATATATATATATATATATATTTATATATATATATATATATATATATATATATAATATATATATTTGTATGTATGTATGAACGTATGTTTATACATTGTGTATGTATGTCTGCACGGCATGCTGTCATTGACAATATATCACATAGAAGTATTGTGACGAAAATAAATATCAGAGGGAGAGGAAAATACGTCACAGCATTAGACAGCGACAACGACAGTTGTGTTTCGCCATTTGGACTGGTGTGAGAGTTTTGCAGCGGTCTCTAATCGCGGCCGTATTTAATGTTTTGAACACATTCGTGCATAAAAGATGTTATTTCAGGACAACTACTGCAGTAACTGTTCCATTTATAGTGCCTCTATTTTTTATCTGATACATAGATGACTATTGTCATTTCTGATACATAGATGACTATTTGATGACACTTCCGATTCCATATATATGATTTCTACAGCATTTAATTGGCAGCGTACTTATGTTTAGGAACATACAGAGCAGCAACCCAAATATTTCAGATTGTTTCTGAGGAAATTTCGTGGGGATTTTTTTTAGTTATTATAAATGCAGAAAGTTAAGAACTCATTTCTTCTGTATATTTTATTTAGCATTTACGTGAATACAATTTCAAAATAAAATCGATTAGGCTATATTCAACTGAAGTAGAAAAATGTGCTGTACTGAATAAAAGATAAGTTAATGCTAACATATGTAACTTTGGTAGATCGCGAAAATAAAGTTACAAATAATAATGTATGAGGGAACTTTTAATGGATACCTAATGGTAATTTTAAAACTAGCCTCCGTTTACAAAAAGTTTACGTATTTTTTTATCAAATGGCTCTTTTATGAAGTAATTGAGTAGTCATTCTAATATTTACATTTCGCTTATCTCTCCATTCAAAAAAAAAAAACAACATATTCTGAAGTGAAAAAAACTGTTTTCAATCAACGACGATCTCGTTCTTTACACTATTTCTCTTGCCAGACAGCGACGCACGCACACATGTATGTATGTAATCATAAACTTGTGTGTATATGTGTGCGTGGACGCGTGGCTGTATGTGTGTGTGTGTGAATATATATATATATATATACAGGATTTGAATGCGAGGTACTGTCACTTTTATGCTTTTGATATTACAATGGTCGGATGTGCTCCTATGGTTGCTCTCAGAGAAAAGTCAAGAAATGCTTCTCTGATTGTTAATTAATATAATTGTTGGGAGTTAAGAGAAACAATAGCTGAACAGTGTGTGTGTGTGTATACATATATAAATATATGCATGTATGTATGTAAGTATATATATATATATATATATATATATATATATATATATATATATATATATATATATATATATATATATATATATATGTGGGGGGGGGGGTATGTAGATTGCATGCATACGGATATAATTACGAGAGCCGGAGACTATTTCTAAGCGTTTGGAATAGTATGATATCGCACTTCGTACAGGTGTAAGTCTGTTTCTGTATAGCATGAAGTGGGAATTGTTTCCTTCGCCTGAAACAGGTTTTGGAACTTATATTTATTTAAATCTATCAACGTAGGCGTTGGACAACTGCGTTATTAATGCGAAGCAAACTTGATGCATATAATCTGCTTATAACAATGGTAATTTGGCTTTCACTGGAATGAGCAACGAAAGCTGTTTTGAAAGATGAGATTTGTCTAGCATTTTAAATGCATATTCGTATGAATTGCGTAGGAACTGCTGAGTGGTTAAAGATGTTCAGACGTAAGTTCTATTTTCTGAGGGTTTAATAACACTGCATCGAACTGAAAAATTGCTATTTGTGTTGTAGGATTGATAAATACGATAGAGAATTCGTGTGGATTCGTCGTGCGATTCGACAGCCGGATATGGATACGATTAAAACGACACATACTCTCGTACACCAAGAAAAATGAACATTCACAGGAACACTGTCAGGTAAGAACACATCCGGAAACACACGTTTTTCATGCATGTGCATGGGCGTATATTCATGCATGTGAACACATTTACAACCTCATATGTACAGGAAGGACATGTGTATAGAATGCAGGTCTGTGCAAGTAATTATATACATATGGTGTGACAGTCACATATGCTTTTGTATACGCCGTGATAATACACAAAACCACGCATGCGGACACAGATAAGAAGCGTGCATACGCACATTCATTCCGAGAAATGGATGTGGTGTGTGTGTTGTTGTTGTTGGTGGTGGTGAGTGGTGAATTTCACTCATCCATTGTTATAGATCTGAGAAATAATAATAGAAAAAGAAATTTATTATGCAGACAATTATATTAGTGAATGTAACTGCAGAAACAGGAATAGTTGAAGCCATAGAAAAGCATGACACCTGCGAAATTATACACAATCAACACTGACAGAAACTATTGCACGATATGTAACAGAAGAATGAAATTTAAAGATCCGAGCGATTAGAATTGTGTGAAATATAGCAAGATGCTGATCAGAAGATTGACGCTTCTATGTACTCTCATTAAGTTACCTGCAACTATCGGACACTGGACATGATATATATCAGTCAGTAGTTTTCTATGCAATGCACACTTCACTTTCCAGTGCATTTCGATGTGGATAACATTAGTAGTTTCAGTTTGCGTTGAAATACAGAAACAAGTATGTTACGCAATCAATCGTTCTTTCTGTAGTTCTCAAAATGACGAATTGATATAATCATTTCCATCGGAAAAGGTTTGAATATACTGGTATTACATTACATTTGAAATTAGAAGTATTGCTTACAGGATGTTGCTGGAACAAAAGTGTTATTGTTAAGGCGGTGATTTGGCAATAACGTTAGAGCGTTGTACAAAATGCTTCGTGGCATTTCTTTTGTGTACAAGTATCTCTTAGGTTTACTTTCGCTTTCATAATTTCGGGGACGATAAAATAGCTATCAGTTGAGCAATGAATCTGATGTAATACGCTAATAGCCACAAAATTATTGGCTTCATGTCGAAATTACAATGAATTATCATTATTAGTATTATAAGTGAAGGCGTTGAGTTGGCAGTATCGTTAGCACGCCGGACAAAATGCTTAGCAACATTTCATTCGTCTCTTCCCCATAAATTCCGGGCCTTGTGTGTATAGAAGAAAAGGATTATTAGTGTCCGTATTACTAGTATTTAGTAGTATTAGCAATATTGTTGCGGTGATTATTGTTCTGTTGTTTTGTGTACGAGAAGCAGGCCAGTGGCAATCAGAGACGTCAGGGGAAACGGGATTTACATGTAAAAATGCAAACAACTACTGGGGTCACGCAATTGAAACTGTAATCTCTATGTTAAAAATTAAAACTAAATTATTTCTTTTTATAAAATTTATTTTGAAATTGAATGTATAAAATTGTAATTACACGGACAGAAATGTACATAAGGTATGTGAGACACCCAGACGTATGACCTGTTGAAATTCAATTATAGTGTGGCTACCAGGAACGAAATCTACCTATATGTTTTTTTTTCCTTTTCATACCATTCAAAGTATTTTATTATCAATACATAATGTCGATGCTTTGATTTGACACCTCCTAATTTCTGTTTCCAAGCCTATGTATTTACACAATTTGTCAAGCGCTTTTCAGACATGCTTTGACAGTTAGGGCTGCAAAATCCAACGAATGGTATGGCTTTTCATAATGATATTTGCTCGGTTAGCGTTAAACGTCCTATTAGTGTCAACACTGACATTCTATATAAGGAGATTATCAGTATTCAGTATAACTTGTCGTGGTTTATGTTTCCACCAAATCTCTTTGTCAGAAAGAATGTAAGTGTGGCTTATTGACTGGTGTATGTACTAAGCGGCCAAGTCATATCTTTGCAAATACTCTGTTGGTTCCAGGTGACCACGTCCGGAGATGATGTGGGCAATTTTCTCTAGATGTTCTCTGAATACGCATTGCTGTGGCTGGATTGTTTTCGAAGTTCAGAAAATTCCGTTCGTAAATATTTGTTGGAAGGCACTGGTCATTGAAACTACATATGATTACAAGTATGGCGTTTGTGTTTTGGCCTCAATTTTGTTCCAGAGATTCAACTTAATGTCCAGAATAGTTCTTTCTTTTCGCTTAATTGCCTCATTATTTTGTCTCTCGTTCTTAACGACTTAATCCCAATTCCTTCAAAAACACATAAATGCTTGTAAATACATTCAGATTCTCATTATTTTGTATCGGTATTTATATCTAGGGTACCGTTGCATATGCTTCGCTTTTCCCTACTCAAATATAATCTCAGTATATTTGCCAAATTCAAATTCCATTTTGATGTCATCACTAATTTTTTTCACACTATAAATGAGTACTTGTAACTGTTGATAACTTTTCGGAAAACGTTACAACTAATCCAGTATAGAGAAGACGATTGATTTTCTTCATACACCTTGTATCTATAATTCGACTCATTCAGGAGTTATTTATGCAATCAAGACTAAGAAGTGTCGACATAACAGTGTCGACGAGACACAACAGTGGCGATGAGACATTCGAAGCTCACGTTCTTAGTATGGAAGACCTATTAGCTTCCCTTGTTCAGTTGCCACGGCAACTACAGCAGCAACATCAAGAGCAACAGAAACAGCAAAGATAGGTACAACAGCAACAAGAACAACAACAAAATCAACAGTTGTTGGAATTATTGTTGCAGTTAAAAAATCACTTCAAGTTCGTTTTCGGTGGACGCGGTTGGTAATTGGGTTGAAAAGAATGTACGTTTTCTTTTAAGGAAATTATCACCAGCAGAACATGAAAAGTTTTGTAATTACATGTTGCCGAGAAAACCATCCGAAATGTGTTTAGAGGAAACAATTAAGCAATTATCTAAAATATTCACTGAAAAAGTTTTCTAATTAATGTTCACAAGGAGTGTTTGAATTTGAGAAAAAAAAAAGAAAAGAAAAACGAAAGAAAATTTTGTCACGTATGCCAGAATCGTAAATAGAGAATGTGAAAAATTTAAACTTGACGAATAAAACCTGGACATGTTTAAATGTTTAATCTTCGTACAAGTATTAACGGCAAGTAAAGATGCAAAGATAAGAATTTGAATATTGACAAAGCTTGAACAAGATTCAAAACTAACGCTACATATAATTACAAATCTACAGCAGGAAGCAGAAAACAATTGAAAAAGATTATTCAAATATACATACGTGTCGACCGGTAACAGATACGAAAAAAAAAAAGAGCAGCCAAGACCCAAATAATGCTATGGATGTGGAGAAATACATTTCAAAAGAAACTGTCCTGTTAAGAATCAAAAGTTTTCTAGATTTGGAAAAAAATGGACACACGAATTCAAATTGTTGGGTGAAACAAAAATGGTCGAACGAAAAAATTCTTAGAAAAGAAGTATTGTTAACACAAATGCAAATCGAGGCGCAATAAAGAAAATTTGTGTGTATAAAAATAAATACTGTGAATAC
This sequence comes from Octopus bimaculoides, assembly GCF_046866305.1. Taxonomy (NCBI): domain Eukaryota; kingdom Metazoa; phylum Mollusca; class Cephalopoda; order Octopoda; family Octopodidae; genus Octopus; species Octopus bimaculoides. Next base: position 34,008,994 of record NC_142932.1, read on the forward strand.
GAGACTACAGTGGGTCACATGTAGCGACATCAATAATTAACGAGGATACATGGATTTAAAAATAGAAAGGCCTACATTGAAAAAATTGCAAAAATTGCGAGAAGCATCTCAGGAAAACAATTACGAATTTTGGATGAAATGATTAGTTTCTGCTTTTAGATTCCACATT
>NC_142932.1:34016662-34024162 GCF_046866305.1 Octopus bimaculoides
ATTTTCGCGCAGTGGTTTCTTTTGCAATTATACTGTTAAATGAACAGTGACTTTTAACAACACATTCTCGAATACATGTGCATTTTTTTTTCTAATCAAAGAATTTCTGACTCACGATATTGTTTGGAAATATATTTTAGGCTTTACAGCGGCTAATTATTGCTTCAATTTTCTTGTCTTTCCTCTATTTCATACGGACATGAAATAGCTACGGATATGAAATAGCTACGGATATGAAATAGCTACTATAAGAACTCACGCTCCTTTACAATCTCAAATGCTTCGACTTTTCAAACTTTCATGACTATCATCTTAAAACCCTAATAAGAAGCCGTATTCAAATCTAAGAGATTACAACAAAGTAGGCATCTTGTAATCAAGCTACAGTCTTCTTGCTTTGAATATTTTGCGGTCGATATTGTCTACACCTTGAGGTGCTGCAATTTTTTCTTTGCGGAGACAACTATTACAAGTTCTTTAAGTTTTCTTCTTGAATATACGAGCTAACTAAGGCAGCAGTGTGCAGGTACATTAGCACGTCTGTCTTTACGTTCCGAGTTCAAATTTCGCCGAAGTCGACTTTGCCTTTCATCGCTCCGGGTCGATAAATTTAGTACAGGTTAGATACTAGGGTCGATCTAATCGACTGACATCTCCCCAAAAGTTTCGGGCCTTGTGACTAGAGTAGAATAGAATATATGAGCTGACTAAGGTGGTGAGCTGGCAGAAACGTTAGCAACGTTTGGCGGCGAGCTGGCAAAAACGTTAGCACACCGACCGAAATGCTTAGCAGTATTTCGTCTGCCGTTACGTTCTGAGTTCAAATTCCGCCGAGGTCGACTTTGCCTTTCATCCTTTCGAGGTCGATAAAATAAGTACCAGTTACGCATTGGGGTCGATGCAATCGACTTAATCCCTTTGTCTGTCCTTGTTTGTCCCCTCTATGTTTAGCCCCTTATGGGCAATAAAGAAATAAGAAACGTTAACACGCCGGGTGAAATGCTTAGCGGTATTTCGCCTGTTGCAACGTTCTGAGTTCAAATTCCGCCAGGATCGATCATTAAGAACCAGTTAATCTGATCGACTGGTCCCCTCCACCAAAATTTTGGGTCTTATGACTAGAGCAGAAAAGAATATTTGAGCTGAGTACGAAACGAATTATAAATTCTACAAAGAAACCAAATGAAAGATCAAGAAATTTTCATAAAATCAATCGTCAATAACAAACAGCATGTACATTCAGAGAGAAATATGAAAATTACTTACAAAATTGCTGTAAGTAATTCTGGGGATGAGATGAATTCTTATTTCTATAAATTCTCACCGATAAAATCTTACAACTAGTTCAGTTACCTTAGAATTATCATGGATGATCTAGTAGTAGAAGTAGAAGTCATAGTAGTAGTGCGTCACTGTTTGCAACATTTTGTTGGTGATTACTCACTACTGACGGATGACACCTTTGCACCACTCAAAATGAAACTCCGCAACTCATGGGGCTGTTCGGGTAGTCGTTGCCGGTTAGGGTTTTATGAAACTGGAGTGCAAATCTTAGTTTGACCTCTTTTAGTCCCCTTTTTACGACAGACATTAAAGTGCGGGTCTATACTTTGCATGCTGGTCCTCACACTATATTAGTGTAAAGTGAAATAAAGAGCTTTACGCAAGAGCACAACGCGCCACCCCATCTGCGAATCGAACCCACAATCGGGCGCTCGTGAGTGCAACACGCTTACCGCCTAGCCACACGCTTTCAAGATGTTTTGATAGATGTTTTACATTTTGTTAGAAATATATTGGTAACTTAATGCTCCTGATTAACAGATGAGATAGCTGTAATGAGTACACTAATCTCTACGTTGAAGTTTGTATTTGTACAATACTAACTGATTATATTTAAATGCATATAGCAGCTGCTGACTGTTGAAAGCATCTCTCAATATTTTGAATCTGGTGCTTATAATATCCTAACTGATTCTCTCGTTTCTGATATCATTGCTGCTCGACATAAGTTTCTATACATAAAATATATGTGTGGGTGTATGATGTTTTGTATACAATGTATGTACGTAAAGGAAAAGTCACTAAACATCATCATTTACCAGAATTATACAAGTTATATTTATTTGTTTGAAAAATAACAGCTTACAGTGACTCTGTGTGTGTGTGTGTATGTGTGAGTTTGTGTGTACGTGCGTGTAGGATATACGTAGGATTATATAGTTGAAGTGTATCATTAGTCTCTTGTGGTTTACAGTTTGTCGTTTTATTTCTCGTATCAGTGGTTGCTTTTGTAATTATGTGAGCGAATATACCTACAAATAGTTTACAAAGAGCCCAACTTCGTAAAGATAAGAGATTTTGTATCTACAAAGCAGCATAGAATATATATGAAAAAGAAAATCTTATAAATATAAGATTATATATAAGGACATTTTTTATCACTATATCATACACATAGAGCATAATTCCAGAGCTATAACCCCATTTGAAGATATACCAAATACGTCACTTAAATGTGAGGTGTGGCATCTGTCAGAGAGCCTTAAATTAATTAAATGTGGTCCCGTGTTTGACGACATAACTATTATTTTATTCTAAACCTACCACTGCTTAACTTAATTGTACCAGATTAGGGGTGAACTGACCAACGCAAATTTTTCGAGGAAGTGCTCCAGCATGGCTTCAGCCGAATGACGGAAACAATAAACAAATCAAAGATAAAGAGTTTGTGTGTTTCTTCTTAAATGTACTTCCCTCCTTCGAGTTTGATAAAATGACTACATGTGGAGTACTAGGGTCGATGTAATCAACTTATCCACACCCCGAACTTGCTGGTCTTGTGCAAAAATTCGAAACCAATAATTGTGGATAGAAAGCCCAAATAATGCGGGACTATGTAACATTTATAACGTAAACCACTATTTCGTGAGCAGTGAACACAAAACTCTGGTTCTTACTTATATTGCTGCCATATGTCTGGTATAGCTTGAAGACTTTCAAAACGTAACAATACTTATACATTCATATACAATATTTATTTAAGTTGTCACATAAAAGAAAGTTATGAAGACGTTAGAAATAAGTGTCTTGAGATTTGAATTGAGAAGATATACGATTCAACTGAGAATACGGCACTGATATACACGATCATACATAAAACAAATATAAACAGCAAAGAACAGCGAAATTATAGGCTATAAATTATCAGAAATATATTATTATATTGGTTAGATGTACTTAAAAGAATATCATTCTCATAAACGAATTGGCTGAAGCTATATACATACATGCATGCATACATACATACACACATACATACACACACACACACACACACACACACACACACACACACACACACACACACACACACACACACACACACACACACACACACACACACACATATATATATATATATATATATATATATATATATATTGTTATTTATTTCACTGCTGAGTCAGTTTAATTACGTAAGTAACTTGGTTTTAAAATGTTAAATATTTCCTACAAGCGCTACCACAAAGCGGATTTAATATTTACCGTTGAAAAGGCGGCAAGTTGGCAGAAACTTTAGCATGCTAGGCGAAATGCTTAGCGGTATTTCGTCCTGAGTTCAAATTCCGCCGAGGTCGACTTTGCCTTTCATCCTTTCGGGGTCGATAAATTAAGTACCAGTCACCCACTGGGTTCGATGTAATCGACTTAATCCCTTTGTCTGTCCTTGTTTGTCCCCTCTGTGTGTAGCCCCTTGTGGGCAGTAAAGAAATAATGAACGTTAGCACCCGGGCGAAATGCTTAGCATTATTTCGTCTGCTGTTACGTTCTGGGTTCAATTTGTGCCTAGGTCGACTATGACTTTCATTCTTTCGGGGTCAATAAATTAAGTACCAGTTGCGTACTGAGGTCGATCTCATCAACTGTCCCCCACCTTCCCCGAAAATTTCGATCCTTGTGCCTAGATTAGAAGAGAATATTTACAGTTGAGAAATATGAAAGAAAACACTGTCGTTCTTATAATATAATGTATATGTATAGAATATTGTGTGCTATTTCGATAGAGATCTCTCAGCATCCGTCTGTTTCCTATCACCTTAGTCCGTACCCTATTTTGTCTAGTACTACCGTAAATACTTTCAAATGAAAAATCTTATCGGATAATATTTTTTCTACAAGCATGATAATGAATAGAGAGAGTCTGCGATAGAGTTGCAAATACCTGTGAATGCAGACCCATCTTCCATTAGAGGTGACCTTGCACAAACAACAACGAAATGAAAGTAATGAAAATAAAGGGAAGATTTGATTATGTCTGATGTTTTCAGGAGAAATTTTTTTTTTTTTGTTCGATAAAATGATTATGAAAAACATCAATCCTTGAAAAGACAGTTTTAAACTAAGTTTAGACGTTGTCACGGTTTGCTGGTTGTGTAGTAACTATAATATACAAAAGGTTTTAGAAAACATTTATTGGGGACGGTAAAATGAAATTAATCGATGGCTATAGTCGAAAAGGTTGCTGGCAGTGTAAGTATACATTTAAAGTTTTTCTTTTCAATTATGCGTAATCTGTGTGTCTGTTGAAAAACCTGGCATGACGTCGACAAAGATGCATTGCATTTGTTCAATGTTGAAAACAAGATATTATACGAAATTCATTGTGTCTGACGCATTTCAGACACATTATATTTTTAAAATCATTATACAAATCCGAAGGGCAAATCCTGGCGGTATATTTTATGGTGTGTGCAGTGTCAATTATTTTGTCACATGAACTGAATTCATCGGCTTTTATTAACATATACATGAGTGTGCGCACGGTCGTATGTGTAAGAGAATCGTAGATAGATATGCAATTGAGAGTTAAGTTAGTAAATCGCAACCCAGTACAATGTGTTCCATGGTCGAGGCGTCGACAAACCAGAATCTATAAAAATTGATAATCAGAAATTATAATTCATCTACTTGATTCAGAATCGTAGTTAATATAATGAATATATCACTAATAGTGCTTAGTGTGCATACAAAAGATTGGATTCACAGAGAAAATTAGGGACTCTTACGGATTACGAATGTTAATCCGGTCGGCTATACTATTAAGTGTATATACAAAACATAGATTCAAATGAGAATATAACGAAGGAGAATTAGAAGGAATAACCAAACCAGAAAACTAATACTCTTTTACCTGTTCCAGTCATATGGCTGTGGCCATACTGGAGCACCGCCTTTAGTCGAGCAACTTGACCCCAGGACTTATTCATTTTAAGCCTAGTACTTATTCTTTCGAGATCTCTTTTGCAGAACCGCTAAGTTACGGGGACGTAAACACACCAGTGCGTCTTTCAGTTTCCATCTACCAAATCTACTCACACGGCTTCTGTTGGCCCGAGGCTATAGTAGAAAACACTTGCTCAAGGTGCCACGCAATGGGACTGAACCCGTAACCATGTGGTTCGTAAGCAAGATACTTACCACACAGCCACTCCTACGCTTGTTGGTAAATTTAGAAGAGACACAAACTATTAGTCAATAGTACACTCTTTTAAGAAGATGGTAGATGGAAATTCAACAGAAATTGATTGATGTATACACAAGTAAACTATAACAAGGATAACAAAATTTGAAATATGTTTGAGATAAGCGTCTGAAGTTAACATTGTAAGGTGATTTCCCCCTTAACTTGGAACCAACGATAAATGGTATTTTTTCTGTATTGCCCACAAGGGGCTAAACATAGAGAGGACAAACAAGGACAGACAAAAGGATTAAGTCAATTACTGGTACTTATTTAATCGACCCCAAAAGGATGAAAGGCAAAGTCGACCTCGGTGTAATTTAAACTCAGAACGTAGCGGCAGACGAAATACCGCGCACACACAGACGCACACAGAGACGCACACAAACTCGACAAAGATAACACATGTGCATACATAGAAAACGGGTTTCTATCAATTTGGTGTCTACGAAATCCACACACACGTATTTAGTCGTCCCGAGATTATACAAGATACTCGCTTAAAGTGACATGTAGTGCAATTGAACACAGAGCCATGTAGTTGGGAAGCGAAATTCTAACCACACTCCCACGCCTGTTAAACATTTGTGTCTTCATGACCAAAATGTTAATACATAATTGATGCGGAATATGGATTCAAAAATGCGATTCATGAAAATCCGTAAGACAGAAATAGTGACGGGCAACTAAATTAATATTATAATTGGTTATATATATATATATATGTGTGTGTGTGTGTGTGTGTGTGTGTGTGTGTGTGTGTGTGTGTGTGTGTGTGTGTGTGTTGTGTGTGTGTGTGTGTGTGTGTGTGTGTGTGTGTGTGTGTGTGTGTTAAAGATTGTCTTCTGTGTTTGAAAGAGACTGGTTCCTCATAATGGCACTTCGTGTAATCATATACGTTTAAAGTACGTAATCATTAAATTCATATTAATCTCCTTGGTTTTAATTTACGTCTGACTAATTATATAGATAAAGCTTTTGGAAATGAGTTTTATGTTTTCCCGTCTCTCTAATTGAAATATTTCACATTTAGATTTCCGTTTCCACATATGGAAGCAGAAAGAAATTAGATTGATTCTAAAGCATGATATGTAATTTATTATAGCATTAATATTTAAAGTTTCAACCTAGAGATGAATTTCAAACTAACCACACACATACGCTCAAACACACACACACACACACATACATACATTCAATATGTATATATATATATATATATATATATATATATATATATATATATATATATAAGCAATGTTAATTCTCTATATGAAGTATTAACAGTAACTGCACGATAAAGTGTAGTATATTGCCACTTAAGTGTGGCTGACCCCTAGGGGTGGATGTTACTGTTGCTTTTAGCCCCAGGAGGACATCTCCTCCAGCTGGCTTATCGACACACGACTGTGTCCTGTTTGCCAAGGGAGTTATCCCTCTCACCTCGGCCAGCAGCACGAACGTATCCGGATTTCAGGGTTATTTCCCTTCGTCGGCGTTCGACAGCTGATGACCTTGGTGAGAGAGACAAATCTGGCAAACCTTATATCTTCTTTTCCAGTGGCATTCTTCACTGATATTGAAAAGGTGAAAACAAGCAATGTTAATTCTCTATATGAAGTATTAACAGTAACTGCACGATAAAGTGTAGTATATTGCCACTTAAGTGTGGCTGACCCCTAGGGGTGGATGTTACTGTTGCTTTTAGCCCCAGGAGGACATCTCCTCCAGCTGGCTTATCGACACACGACTGTGTCCTGTTTGCCAAGGGAGTTATCCCTCTCACCTCGGCCAGCAGCACGAACGTATCCGGATTTTCAATATCAGTGAAGAATGCCACTGGAAAAGAAGATATAAGGTTTGCCAGATTTGTCTCTCTCACCAAGGTCATCAGCTGTCGAACGCCGACGAAGGGAAATAACCCTGAAATCCGGATACGTTCGTGCTGCTGGCCGAGGTGAGAGGGATAACTCCCT
>NC_142932.1:34029162-34051662 GCF_046866305.1 Octopus bimaculoides
CTCACTACATATGTTGCTAATAACCACATAATTTTAACCATATTCTCGTTTCTCTATAAGGAATTTCGCGCTAGTTTAATTTAGTTATCGTAATTGATAGTTGTTAGAATATATTTCTACACATCAGTTCATCTAAATTCACAGATGATATTTTTTCATTTTGATGTATGATAGCTTCCTTATCACCATATATCTCAATTGAATAAAGTGCTATTTTCACCACTTGTACATCCGAGATATAATTTTGTTTTATTTAAAGTAATACATCCTTGGAGGTAATAATTCACAGCTTTTCTTCTATTGTCCATTAAATAACCCTTCTACAAAAAAGAAAGAAAGAAAGAACGAAAGAAAGAATACGATCTATTTAGAATCTTGAAAAATGTAATTTTAAAATAGAATTTCTAATACAAAAAAAAATAAATAAATTGATACAAACAGCCGTACTGAAATAATTTAGTGTTAATATCTGTAATCTAGGGAACGTTGAAAGACTAATTAAACTAATTATGTGTGTAAATTTATATTAATCAATGACTAATATTATTTGAATTTTGACTTCTCGAGATGAATATAGAACACGCCTTACTTGCCAAAGTAGGGATTTAAAATAACACTAAAAAAGTTTTCAGTATTATACACAAGTGGGCGTTGAAATATGAAATCACTTAGAAAATAAATAACGAGACTTGCTATCCACCTGAGCCTGCAACTTAATTCGATATTGATATATGTAATTCCAATTATTGTCACGGAAGCGGAATTTTAGCAAATTTAGAAAGCATAAAATATGTTATATTTATTTTCGTTTACTTCCTGATTTATTTTCATTTTCGTTTTTAAGCGTCAGAAAATTTCGTCGACCTTCTGCGTCCCAGGTAAGACGCACCCCTACGAACCTCGCAAAAGAAATGCAACTGTGATTTTTATGTCTATTTCCCATGGCAATAGAGAATGGTAAATAGAAAGTTTTCCAATATTTCCCGCTCTAATTATAACTTATTTAAAATTCTTGTTTTCAATTCATAAGTTACATCAAGATTTTAATGTAACCGTGATGACAGATATTACTGTCTTAATCTTGCGATGATATATCTGACGATTGTAAGATTGTTGCAGGGTACGTACGTGGGGTGAGAGCAGGTGTCTTTTGTGTGCATGTATGTGTGTTTCTGTGTGTGTTTTTATGTCTGCGTGTCTCTTTATGTTAGTAAGTGTAGACCCCATCTCTTTAAACTTAATGCAATGTAATATTTCTTTAAAACGTCTTACTCTCTCTCAACTGTTTAATATTTTCTTATACTTTATGTTTTTTGTGTTTACAGTTATTTTATTATGACTCTTTAATATTTACGGAGAATGGTAGCGAGCCCCATTCACTGGTTATAACAAAGACACAACGGTTGAGCAACAACATACCTGCGACGACTCAATGTATTTAGCGAGGCACTTTTTATATGCATGTATCTGATATGACTCAGACTGCCCCGATGATGCATGACTATTGGATGCGCAACACCCCAACCGTAAAGTCGCAAGAGGGATCGGAACGACCATCGTACTGAATAAAGACTAGTATCAAATCTATCTTCCATGTCAATTACTATGTGTCTGTGTGTCTCTGTGTGTGTATGGTGAGCTAAAAAAGTGTTCCTGTCAACCAAATTTACTCGTTGGCTCTGGACTATAACAATACACGTTCGTTACAAGGCGAGCTTTTTTTTTAAATCACCATAATGTCTACTCCAATGAATTAGCATTCATTTGGTATACATCTAAGTATTTCTCTTTCCTCCATATTGACCTTATTCCTTTTAAAGGTGACACATAAAACGAAAATATCTAATTAAGCATACTTTGATAAATACATTTCAGCTTACGATCTCAATAATGTAAACATATTCCTTCTTCTAAACAAGTTATTTCAACACTGATTTATGGTAGATTTCTTGTAAGTAGATAATAAACTACACGTACAGTATTAGTAATTCATTTATATTATATAGAACTCCGCATAATACTAGTGACTTAGTTCAGTATCTGACCGATTTTTGCGGTAAGCTTGGCACCAAACGTCAGTGTATGTAAGTTTGTGTCTACATTTATTTTTGTGTTTGTCTCACGGTACCGCATGACAAATGTTGCTGGTTTGTTTACGTCCCTATAACTTAGCGTCTCGTCACAAGAACCGTTGCAGTAAGTACCAGAGTCAACGATAAGTATCAGTCTGCTGGACTACACTGTCCAGCATGGCAGCTGTCTTATGGATGGAACAAATAATAGGTAAAATAAGCAATTATAACACGGTCGTTATTTTCATAAGCCTCGCATGTATAAACAGGTACAAAATGTATACGCACGCATATATGTATTCGTTTCTGATTATATAGCTCGATCTATAAAGGCGGTGAGCTGGCACGAGCATTAGCACGCTGGACAAAATGCGGAGCAGTATTTCGCACGTTGCTACGTTCTGAGTTGAAAATCCACCGAGGTCGATTTAGCCTTTATCATATGAACGGCTTTTAAATATCCGAGTTCTTTAAATTTTTTATCCCACGATACGTAAAGAAATACTAATCACATATAATAATGTACATTTTTATTATGTGAACTGCGTTGACCGTACACTGAGAGGAACATTTACAATTTCCTAGCTGTCTCTGTAATTTATAATTCATTTCCTGTAGTTCACATCTTGTAACTCTTATTGTTCAATACATTTGTAGCTCCTGTTTCTTCTGATAGAGTGCAGGTGCATATATACGGACCGTCCGCTCCTTCTCTCTAGAATTGTTAAACTATCTTATTGATTTAATTGGTTTTAATAAAATATATTAGATTTCCAACTGTATTGCATTGTTTTGAATTGATACGTAGAGCATACACATAAATTCTGTATCGTTGACACATAGTTATTAATTATTATATTTCTAACGTCAGTCTGTCTCATATACATAGATATTGATACACTATTGGAATCATAAAACAGATATATGTGTAAATGGATACCATATAGCATTAAAGTGAAGATGCTGGACATTTGTGATTTGAGAATTGGGCTGATATGATATGTGATTCAAACAAGAGGCAATATGAATGTAATAAATATGGAAATGCATAAACCAGATATAAATTGCGAAGAAATACTAAAGTAACTATCATAATTCGTGAGAGAGATATGCTCATTATAGTTGTTTTGAATGTTTAAATGTGACAGGTTTCTCATAAAGAAACTTGTAAACTTATGAGCTGAAAGTTTTATAGTCGTATCTTCAGATATGAATGTAAGTTACATTCATATCTGACGATGCGACTATAACACTTGAGCCCATAAGTTTACAAGTTTCTTTATGAGAAACCTGTCACATTTAAACATTCAAAACAACTATGTGTTTTACAGCTACTTAAATTATGTAAGTAACTTGCTTGAAAGTAGTATTGAAGTTCTCACAGTCTCTGCAAAATTAAACATTAACATTTGAGGTTTTTGTCAAGTGCAACGGGTGTTTTCGTTCTTAAAAACTCAATTATAAAATATTCTTTTCTACTCAAGGGACAAGGCTTGAAATTTTGGGGGACGGAGACGAGTCAATTACATCGACCCCAGTACGCAAATGGTTCTTAATTTATCAACCCCGAAAGGATGAACGGCAAAGTCGGAATCGGTGGAATTTGAACTCAGAGCATACAGACAGATAAAATACCGCTAAGCATTACACCCGGAATGCTAATGTTTCTTATTTCTTTATTGTCGACAAGGGGCTAAATATAGAAGGGACAAACAAGGACAGACAAAGGGATTAAGTCGATTACATCGACTCCAGTGCGTAACTGGTACGTAATTTATCGACCCCTAAAGGATGAACGGCAAAGTCGACCTCGGTAGAATTTGAACTCAGTACTTAAAGACAGAGGAAATTCCGCTAAGCATTTCGCCCGGCGTGCTAACTTTTTTGCCAGCTTGCCGCCTTAAAATATAACCGGTTTCTTTTCTACTCTGGCACAAGGCCTGAAATTTTGGAGCAAGGGTGCCGTCGGATCTAGTTCAAAACGGGGGCACCATTTTTTCATTCATGTTTTATGTAGTGTTTTTGGTACCGAAAGACTTTCAAACTTCGTATACTTATCTATTTTGTGTTATAGAACAGAAAACAATTTGTGTATTCGAATTAATTTCATGTAAAAAATTGTCTTACTTTGATAATTTCAACCAATCACTGACAAGTATTCAGCTGTTAAAGTTACTCCTTTGGCAGTTTAAGCGGTGTAAAGCGTATTTAATCTCCATTACTTCTGACATTTTGCAGAGAGGCAACACACGTGTGTTCGTTTTCCCTAATCCTAACCCTAACCCTAATTGACTTGCTCCTTCCCTCAAAAACCAGGCCTTGTGCCTATAATAGAAAGGTTTATTAGCTACTGCCAATATGCTTCAGCCATTTTTTGACAAGGAAATAATAATTTTATCACCGCCAGAATCGTTTGAGAATCGTTTGTTTACGTAGTCAGCACCTAATGTATTCGGCTGAATGGACGTCAGTCATTGGTTGAAATTACAGAAATACGACAACTTTAACATGAAATAAATTGCAATATAATAATTTTTCTTAAGAAGACTAAGAGAAAAAGATGTTTTATATGACACATTCTACCAGTGTCCCAAGTTTCAAAGTGTTTCGTTAAGAAAATACTGGTGCCCCCGTTTTGAACTAGATCCGTGCCGTCGATTAGATTATCCCCATTCCGCAAATGGTACCTAATTTATCGACCCCGGAAGAAAAAATGCAACGTCGACCTCGGCGGAATTTGAACTCAGAACGTAAACACAGCGTGCTAACATTTCTGCCAGCTCACCGCCTTTAAATTATAAAAATATTGAATAGCCACACAACGAAATTATCTATTAAATATACACCCGTATACACAAACACACGATCAGAGATATGATTCAACTTATTAGATTCAGTTCATTTTCTTCTTGTTTCTATCGTTATGTGCCTTGCGTTCAAAACCGCCCGACATCAACTATTTCATCCTCTCGGGGATCAAAAGTATTTTTCAACTACGAGAAACCGTCTCTATTGCTATCTGGTGAGGACTGGTCTCTGCCATGTTTAAAATGTCGTACACACCTCATATGTGATGAGGAGTTGCTACTGTTAAAAGATTGCTTGGTTGTTTCTAAAATTGTCTACAGCAAAGCTTCACTAGCTATTCGAGCTATTTTATCTGATGCTGCTTTGGAAGCTGCTGTTTGTTCCTCTTACTGTTGCACATATACTTACATAAAACATAAACGTTTGTAAGCTTCCTTACATTATATATCATAGCTTAATACCGTGTGGACAGAATCCCCGTTGACAGGCCTCTGATAATACATAAAGTAAAATAGAGTATTGAATACTTATAGCATGCAAATTGGTGGCTCCAGCTCTCTGCAGCAATTTCATTTGATATGCATGTATACGGATTGTATACTTGTTTCTCTGAGATTGCTCAAATTATAGAGACAACTCAGTTGAGACTCCATTAATGGTCGACAATAAATTAAGGCTGCAAATCATTTTTTCAATTTACAGAGGAAAAGATAAATTTGCCATTTTATTGTGTCTACGGCGTACATTTACATACATTAACATTTAATATTGTAGTAATGTAATCCAAGAAAATTTCTACACAAACTTATACACACACACGTACAAACACACATATCTAAAAATATCCATAAGCTCATACGAACATACCCAAACGAAAGCATTGTCATTTCGCACATACACACATATACGGAAACATAGAGATAGCCAGACAAATATGCCTATATACATACGAAATCATGAAAACTCTCAGCTTTCTTTTCCCCGGTTATAATGGAAAGGCTCGGCTGTACTCAGTCAGTAGAGTAAGTTGAACCTTATTTATTGATCATGTTTGAAGACCTCTGTGAATAATCATTATTATTATTATTATTCAGTAGTTTTATTTTTATAACGTGCTTTCACTTCACTACCGAGCGCAGCTCTGTGCGCCTTGGGTATGTGCTGTGGTTTGCTGTGGTGCTCTTATGTTTACTGTATTGAAAGTGTTTTGCGTAGAATGTGTGCAGTACCCAGTAGTGCAATTTTCTGTATGTTATATATATTTGTAAGTCCTGGTGTTTTTGTTATGTATTTGTCAGAATATTCTTTTATTATACCTAAGGCACCTACTATGATAGGAATTGTTTCTGTTTTTAGCTTCCACATTCGAGTTATCTCTATTTCCAGGTCTTTGTATTTTGAAAGTTTTTCCATTTCTTTTAGAGAAACGTTGTCATCTGCTGGTATTGAAACATCAATTAGAAAGCATTTTTTTCCTTCATGATCTTTGACAACTATATCTGGTCTATTTGCCTTAATTTCTCTATCTGTGTGTATTGGCATATCCCAGAGTATGGTTGCTTTCTCGTTTTCTGTAACCTTTTCTGGCGTGTGTTTATACCATCTTTTTTCTGTTGCTATTCCATAATGTTGGCATAGCTTCCAGTGTATATAGGTCCCAGCTCTGTCGTGTCTGTGAATATATTCCTTCTTAGCCAGGACTGGGCAGCCAGAGATAATATGATTTATTGTTTCTTGTCGATCTCCACATATTCTACAGTTACTTGTTATATTTCTTTTCATTATGTGTTTTTGGTAATTTCTGGTGGGGAGGCTTTGGTCTTGTGCAGCAATTAAAAATCCTTCAGTCTCTGCTTTGAGTCCTGATCTTCTCAGCCATTGCTGGGATTTTTCTCTGTCTATTTCTTTCGCATTTAGTTTAGCCCAGTATTTACCATGTAGGGGCTTTTCTTGCCATCGTTTTATCATGGTCCGTTGCTGTTCTAGTTTTAGTTTGGATTTCATTTGTTTTATAGCTTTTGTTGTTTCTTCTTCTTCTTCTTCGTATTTGTTAGGTAGATTGATTTCTTGTTTGTATTTGTCAGCTTCCTTAAATACTGAAAACAGTTTTTTGTTTTGCTCGTGTTTTGTGGCTATTTGTATTAGTTTCCCTTGCTTCTGGAGTAGGTATTTTTGCAGTCCTATGGTGGTTATTTTATAATAGTTTTCTAGCTGTATAAGACCCCTGCCACCTTCTGTGCGTTGTATATATAGCCTTTCTATGTCAGATTTTGGGTGGTGCATCCTATATCCTGTCATTATTTTTCTTGTTTTCCTGTCTATTTTACATAGTTCGTTTAGTGTCCAGTTAAGGATGTTGTAGCTGTAGCTTATAACTGGGACAGCTAAAGTGTTGATACCCATTATCTTGATTTTAGCATTGAGCTCTGTTTTTAGTATTGATCTAACTCGTCTATAGTACTCTTTCTTTATTTTTTCTTTCATTTGTGTATGTTGTATCCTATCTAGTTCATTGACTCCTAAATACTTATATGGTTGGCTTTCGTCTAGTTCTCTTATTTCATTGGCTTTATCTAGTGTTATATTGCTACTTTTAACTAATTTTCCTCTTTTCAGGGTTGCTTTGGCACATTTTTCTAATCCGAATTTCATTTCTATTTCCTTGGTAAAGCCGTGTACTGTCTGTAGTAGTGTTTCTAGCTCTTTGTCGTTTTTTGCATATAATTTTAGGTCATCCATATATAGAAGGTGGCTGACTGTTTTTCCATAGCATTTGTAACCGCATCCAGTTCTATTTAGCAATTCTGTTAGAGGTGTGAGTGCCAGGCAGAACAGGAGTGGAGAGAGCGTGTCTCCTTGGAATATTCCTCTTCTAATGGGGATGGCTTTCGTTTTCACAAGTCCCTCTTTTGTTTGGAGCTGTAGCACTGTCTGCCATTTGTTCATTGAGTGCTCTATGTATTTTATGATAATTGGTGCCACCTTGTTTATGGCTAGTGTTTCCAGAATCCACGTGTGGGGAACACTGTCGAAAGCCTTTTGGTAGTCCACCCAGGCCATACTGAGGCCTTTCTTCTTTCTGCGGCTGTCTTCAGTTATGGCTTTATTGATCAATAATTGATCTTTACAGCCGTATGAGCCCTTGCAGCATCCCTTCTGCTCTTCTGGAAACAGGTTGTTATTTTCCAGGTGTTTACTCACTCTCTGCGATATTATTGCAGTAAAGGCTTTGTAGATCGTAGGGAGACAGGTTATAGGTCTATAGTTTTGTGGTTTCTCCGTTTCCGTGGATTTGGGGATTAAGATGGTTTTCCCTTTTGTGAGCCATTCAGGCATTGTTTCTGGATCTGCTATTATGTTGTTAAAGTTTTCTGCCAGCTTTTTATGCATTGCTGGCAGGTGTTTTAACCAGAAATTGGGGATCTTGTCGTGTCCAGGTGCTTTCCAGTTGCTTAGTCTTTGCAGTGTCTGGGTGACTTCTTCAGTTGTTATTATTATTATTATTATTATTATTATTATTATTATTATTATTATTATTATTATTATTATTATTATTATTATTATTATCATTGCCTTTGTACAGCTTCTAACGCTGGAGATGTACCACAGTGTCAGCTGTTCACTACCAGTGAACTAATGTAACACCTCTTATTTTCCGAGCAACTTATTTTTCGAGTATTCGAGCGGTTCCAAGCAGTGCTGTTTTCTGCAAGTGCTTCGCCCTTATTGTAGCCCCTATTTGTTTCATGTACTTCTCAAAATTTTTACTCACTGTTCCCAGGGCTCCGACAATTATTGGTACTACTACCACTTTTTTCATCGACCACAATTGCTTAACCTCCCAAGCTAACCCATCATATCTATCGATCTTCTTTCTTCCTTGTCGCATACCTTGTTGTCAGCTGGGCGTGCAATATCTATGATCCATCATCGTTTGCTTTCTTTCTCAACACCATGTCTTGCTTCCCATCGTTTGCTTTCTTTCTCAATTAACACTATGTCTGGCTACGAATCAGTTACGGCAGACATGTCTGCGAATCTGGTCTCGTAATGAAACAGTCGTGGAAGCCGAACACGAATCCCTGCAATAAGATTAGCAGAATATTTAACGAAACCATATGTAGAATCATTTTTGTGAAAACATATTTGGTTTTCATTGTCTGTCTATCTATCTATCTATCTATCTATCTATCTATCTATCTATCTATCTATCTATCTATCTATCTATCTATCTATCTATCTATCTGATCTGGACGGATGCTAGTCGCATCGGCTCGCAAGTAAGTTGGCCTTTTATATGTCAAAAATTTTGAAGTTTTAAAATATTTTTTGTGGAAGAGGTGTATAAGTCTATACACTTCGACCCTATTGGGTTTTTGTAATAGGAAGTGGCTCCTTCTGGAGTTTATTTCCAAAAGTTTTTGATTTTTCTCCGGCTTATTTGCCATATTTCGTAAAAGAAATATGGCTAGGCCTTCACACGTGGTCGATTTGCCTCTAACAGCAGGCAAGGAGACTGACCAACAAGTCGTTCCGCATGAACGAACACAAGACGTAGAGACCAGGAATGCTGCGTTTACTACTACTGCCTTCACCACCTCCACTACCACCACCAACGACAACAAAACCAAAACCACTACTGCCACTGACATCGCAGCCACCACTACCACCAAGAACAACAATAACAAAAAGAACAACAACAACAACTCCACTCCTCTTTTGTTCCTTTCACCACAGACAACGGAAGGAGAGAAAGAGAAGAGCATGATGGCCAAACAATTTGCTCAAATACGCCTGAACGCCGAAGAAAATTATGAAAAAAATTTCCCGCCACTTCGTAACTCATATGAAGGTCAGAGGAGTACACAAGAAGAAGGTCACCCATCTGCCACAACAACAACACCTGCCAGCATCACAACCGCCAACAACAACGCTAATACAGCAACAGTCACCTCTGCCATCAACACCAGCACCACCACCAACAACAACAATAACAAGATCAAAACAAACTTCGCCGAGGCGATAAAGGAAAAAACGACGGTAGTATCTTTTACTGCACAGCAGATAAAAGATACAAAGGCTTTACTTACGAAAGAAAATGACGAGGTGCGGATCAACATACCACAAGACATTTTAGAAGACACAAACAAAAAGACCATTATTTATAAAATTTTAAACTCAAAAACAAAAAAACCAGAAAAAGCAAGCACGGAAAAGAACGAGAAATGCTTGAGATCTGTATGGCAATATAAGGATTATGTAACTTGGTGGCATAAATTTGCCCATGTGCAAGTTATTTTTCAAAGTGAAGAGTTAGCGAAACGATTCTCAACGCTAACTCTTAAGACAGAAGAGTTAACAATGATACCGAGTTACCTTGGTCAGAGGGTAACAAGGGTTATTATAAAAAATATTCCTCCCACGGTAGACACACTATGGATAACATCAGCCGTATGTGTCGATATGGAGGAAGTTGATATATTGCAAATTAATGTTTCTGAAAAGCAACAGTGGGTGGGTAAAAAAATGGAGATCCTTCTCCATATTACCCAGGAGTCACTAAATAAAATACCCACCTACATAAAGTTACCATCAACGCAAAGGCTGTATGTAGTGGTGGAAGGCAGACGACCACGCTGTTACATATGTGGCAGTGAAGCTCACTTCCAAAAGGACTGCAATTCTGCCGCGAAACAACAGCAACAACAACAACAACAGCCACGGGAAAACCAAAAACCCAAAACACCAGCATTATTACCCACACCACCGTATGCACAACTGATCAAGCAGCTATATGCGAAAACGAAAGAACGGCAACAACGAACAAACCAACCCAACCAAACAACACCACCACCTGAGTCAAAAACAGAAACAACACCACCAACAACAACTAAAGACAGACCAACACCAACACCAAGAACAACAACCAAGAAGACAACCACTGAGAACGAAGAAAAGACCAATACTACTCCCAATTCCCCAACAACACACACACCACACACACCACACACCACAACACCATCGACAAACACACAAATAGAACCAAATGCTTTGCCTTTACCCCCTTCTGATTCGTCAGACATTTCGTCTAACGATGAAAGTTCTACAGAATGGCAAATAGCCACAGGAAGTAAAAGAAAAAGATCAAAAACAACCCCAAAATTAAATGCATGCAAAGCAGGGAAATATGTAACCGCTGAAAGCCCCTTGCACAAACAGACCAGCACCAACACCACAAAAACACACACAATGCTATCAGCGATAGACACAACAAACACAAAATTAATGGACTTCATCATATCGCAAACAAACATTTCTGAAGATAATTATAAGCTGAACAATCATCCACGCACTACACCACCGAAACACATCAAAATAGTTCACATCACACAAACGCAGCACCACACACTCAAAACCCTCTTTCCAAATGCGGTTGGGGGGTTCCAAAAATATTTATCAAAGAAACTCTTCAAAAACCTCATCCAAGATACTTCAAAAGAAGAGGAAGCTAAAACTTTCGAAACGAGTAAGTAACCTTCTCTCTTGTCTCTTTTACTGTCGTGTATGAAACACAAATTTCGACTTCAACTATGCTTAAATTAGGTTGTGTAAATGTACGTGGCTTGGCGTCAGCTTGGAAGCAAGGTTACCTTCTAAATGACATCAAGTCACAGAACATAGAAATCATGGCTATCAGTGAAACCAGACTCAGTAACCCGCGGGCCCTCAAGTCCATGTTTGGTGGACATTTCGACATTTATTTTTCTCCTTGTCTGCCAAACATGGGTGGTGGTGGTACCGCGGTGCTTTTTCGGAAGAGTCTGAACCTAAAAGTAAGGCCAATATCCCTAGACCCGGAGGGTAGGCTGGTTGTCTTGGACGTCGATAGCACAAACGGGTGTGCTTTCCGTCTGGTGGCAGTGTATGCACCGTCCTTAACGGGTCGGGCGGATTTCCTTAGACGTCTAGAGGTTTTCCTGGGAACGTCACGACCTTTACTGTTAGTAGGGGACTGGAACGCTACCTTGGACACGCATATAGACTATGTGGGAGTGGATAGGAGTAGAAGGGGATGTAAGTGCCTCAAAGACCTGCTCAGACGTTTCCATTTGTCTGACAGGTTCCGACTCGACCATCCGAACGTGCCAACGTGGACTTGGACAAACCGCGTCGGATCGTCGAGATCGTATCAAGATAGAGTTCTATGTAGGACGGCGGATAGAGATAGTGTAGGATGTCCACAATTTAAAATAGTCAGCTACACAGATCACAAGTTTGTGACGTGTACGCTCGACTTAGATAAGACACATAGGCAGGGTCCCGGTTACTGGAAACTGAACGCTTCGCTCTTAGCTCGGCAGGTTTACAGGAACCGGATTAGCGAATTAATTAAGAGGGCGTTAACAGGAGCCATCGTTAACAACCGCTGGTGGTTTGCCCTGAAAATGGCAATCAAATCGGAATCTATTAGGTTTAGTAAAGAACTAGCGATAGATCGAAATAGAGTAGAGGGAGACTTAGTTAAGAAACTAGAAGAGGCACTTACAACTGGCAGCGCAACCAACGTTTTGGCTGCGAGGATGGCCCTCGACCAACACCTCAACGCCAAACACGAAGGTTGCGTCGTCAGAGCTAAAATGCGTGCCTTAAGGAACGAAGGGATCGAAGCTGCGCGAGAAGCCCGGGTGGCGGAGGCGCAACGCGGTAACAGAGCCACCATTCGGTCTCTAATCGATGAACAGGGATGTAGTCTGCTCGAACCCGAAAGGATGTGTGGGGCCTTTCAACAGCACTTTGCTCGACTGTTCGGTGCGAGAGGTGAGTCGGAACGCAGGATGGACTTCACTGCCTACCTGACCGGCCTGCCGCGGCTCTCGGCGGGAGAGGCAGTGTGTTGTGAGGGTCCCATCACAGCTGCTGAAGTAAGGGATGCTATGGCGGGCTGCGCGAGGGATAAGTCACCTGGATTGGATGGTCTACCCTACGAGCTGTATTGTCAAATGCCAGACTTGTTTGGCGACCTCTTGGCATCAGTCTACTGCAACTGGCAACAAAACGGGAGAATTCCCGGTTTCGTGAGCCGAGGTGCAGTGACATTGCTGAAGAAAGACCCAAACAAGGGGAATTTTATAGATAATTTCAGGCCCATCACTCTGCTCAACGCAGACTTGAAAATTTTGGCCAAAGTAGTAGCCGAGAGGTTGGCGCTTGTCATCGATAAACTGGTCGACAGGGCGCAAACATGCGCCGTGCCGGGCAGAAGTATCCATGACAACCTCCACCTCATGCGCTACATCATGGACAGGGTAGTTAAGGATCCTGGCATGGGTGGGGCGCTGATCAATTTAGATCAATCTAAAGCCTTCGATAGGGTCGACCATCGATACCTAGCGGCCGTCCTCAGGGCAGCTGGCTTTGGTCCCGTCTTCCGCGGTTGGATCGCTGCCTTGTATAGCGGCATCCGATCGGTAATACGGGTAAACAGTCACCTGTCAAAACCGTTCGACATCACGCGTTCGGTCCGTCAGGGATGTCCCTTGTCGGCGCTTCTGTATGTATTGACGATCGAACCACTACTGCGGAAGCTGGCGACACTGAGGGGTATCCCACGAGAGCTGGGTTGCGGGACGAGCGTGTCTGCATATGCGGACGATGTCACCGTCATAGTGTCGAGCGAAAAGCACGTCGAGATGCTAGGCGAGACACTTAAAGAATACGAAACGGTGACAGGAGCAAAAATTAACCCGGAAAAGTCAGTGGGTTTGTTACTCGGCACCTGGAGAAGCAAGCCCATACCGTCCAACAGTGACTCCGTAGTGGGACGCTGGACGGACGGACCGGTTAAACTGCTCGGGGTCTGGTTCAGTCCGGACCTCCAAATGGATAAGAACTGGGACGAGATCACCAGTAGAGTGATCAAACTCAGCCAAACATGGGCTGAGAGAAAGTTATCTCTAAAAGGCCGGGCGGAGGTGGCTAATGTGTATATCGCATCAGTCATCGATTACCGCCTGACCGTCGTGCCTTGTCCCGATGCCACCATCACGAAACTAGAACGCATACTTTTCTGCTTTCTGTGGAAGGGTGGCGTTCCGATGGTGAGGCGATCCATTTGCTGTCAACAACCGTTACGTGGAGGACTGGGGATGCCGTGGTTAATGATGCGCAGACATGCGCTGAGACTGCGGCATCTCTGGAACTTCATTGACGACGGTGAACAGGTGTGGGCGCCGTTTGTGAGGCACGCCTTCCCGCAGCTCGTCTCACTCACCGAACTGCAAACATGGATCAGGAAGAGACCGAAACTGGGCGAATGGCACCGCGAGTGTCGCCAAGCTCTACAACAGCTCTGCCGTCCGGGATCAAACTTGTGCAACTTCCAAACGACCAATGCGTTCTATAGAGGACTAGTGGAGGGGAGGTCTGACGACACTCTCGGGGCAAACCTGGGTGTCGACGAGAAATTCTTAACCCGCCTTTTCAAGACGACGTTCGGGCCGGGGCCTATGGATAATTTCCAGAGATCCCTGGCTTGGCAATGCTATCGAGACGCACTACCAGTTCGAGAGAAGATCTACAGACACGGTTCGAAAACCACCGGACCGACCTGCCCGAGATGCGGTCAGAGCGACGAAACCGTTCTGCACGCACTCGTGCAGTGTCCAGATATTTCAGAGCTGTGGACCTTCGTCGAACGGCTGTTGTCGCGTGTGGGACGAGCCCACTTATCAGCCGAGTCTATCGTGAATATTGTTCCGCCACCTTCCTTTAAACGGGAAGGAAAAACGGTTTTTGTAACACTGATAGCTATGGCAAAAGAATGCGTGTGGTGGACGCGTTTGAAAGGTCTACAAACAAACACTTTCCTCTCTGGTCAGTCCCTCGTCAACTTTTTCAAGTACCACTTGAAAAGGAGGATGAGGATAGAGAGGAAAGTGTTGTCGAATGAAAGTTTCAATAAAAAATGGGTAAATGTGGCAAGAATGGTAAGAATGAAAGACGACACCATTTTAAGCATAGACTTGTAACAAAAAGAGACAAAAAGAGAGAAGGTACTTACTTTCATGTACCTTTAAAAAAAAAGGCCTGAGGTGACCGTGGTCTTTTCCGTAGGCTTTTCTCTCCACGGATAAACCTAATCTGTTCCCCGTTTTTTACATCGACTGTGATACACGATCCCTATTGATCGCCCCCCCCACGTTTTTTTTTTTTTTTTTTTTTTCTTCCCGCGATCCCTTTTGATCCAAATTATCCCCCCCCCCCCAAAAAAAAGCTCTACTTTGTAATTTGTCCATTTTCTGTATTTAGCCCTGTGTGGCTATAATAAAAAAGATATCTATCTATCTATCTATCTATCTATCTACCTGTCTGTCTGTATGTCTGTATGTATGTCTGTCTATGTATCTATTTAAATGTCTTTTATTTACCGCGTCAATTATTATTTATTATTTACGTTCCGTGCAGGTATGGGTTCATATTTTTTTATAAACATGTGTAGAATGAGACTTCCGTGCGACTATCAGAATGCCTATTGTCTCCAAAAGAACATACATAGAATTTTCAAGATCTAACTCCCTGCTCTTCTGAGATATACAGTTATTTGGTGCTTATTTTAATGCATTGCTTGTAAGATGAATGAAACTGTATTTTGAGCCCATGGACGGCGCTTAGTTTGCATAATTCTGGATTAAATCTTCAAACATCTCCGTTCAAACTTTGCGTGCAAGAAATTTTCTTTGTGGGTGCGGAGGTATACACGTGTGTGTATGTGCGTTAGTGCGTGTGTGTGTGTTTCTATAATAATAGATGTGTTTCGTTCGGAGTACTAACTTTCTTCATTGCACCAAAATTACCTCTTCGTTCCACGTCATCTTCCTGTCGAGAAGGACACATGCGTCATTTGCACTTCGTAAATAGAAAGAGAGGGTGATTTCAACTTTTCTCTTTCTTCATAACTTGTACGAAACATCAGAGACACTGAGTTTATGCATTTCCTATTTAATCTTTCATACTGTTACTGTATTTTGAATACATTCAAATATATATATATATATATGAATACACACACATATGTGTGTGCGTGTGTGTGTGTGTGTGAGTGTGTGCGTGTATGTGTGTGTGTGTGTGAGTGTGTGCGTGTATGTGTATGTGCGTGTGTGTGTGTGTGTGTTAATGCTTGCAGTAGATTTTCCATGATTTCAGTTAATGGTTTTGGAATGCAAAAAAATCCTGCTGCAAGATATTCCTGCAGTGCATATTAGAGAACGAATGAAGAAATGTGAAATGAAAAATAGAGAAAACATTCATTATAAAAGAAATAAAAAAAAGGAATAAGGTTATTTAAAATTTGACTGTAAATATATATAGGTATTGGAAGGTATTTGAGGACGTGAGGCAATAGAATAATAATAATAATAATAATAATAATAATAATAATAATAATAATAATAATAATAATAATAATAATAATAATAATAATGATAAATGCCCGGATGCAGTACCAGACACTGGCTCTCGTGGCTTCTGATTTTAACTGATTGGAGGTGTTATCATGTACATTGTTTTGTCTTGGTATAAAAAAGACGGGCTACAGCAAATATTCTGCTCAATACCCCAGATTTGCTTGTCAGTTGTTTGGCCGTAACCAGTTGAGCATGTCCCTTGGTGGCTGACGATATGTGCATCTCTGATCATGAGCAGAATTAGTGCGGGAGCATCATAGCCATGTGTTGAGAGGAATTCTTTGAGGTTTGAATAATTCACCTTTGGAAACATGGGTGTTTTGCTCAACATCCTTAAACACACCTTATTCAGGGACGGCAACTTCTAATATATTTATTTCTTCTTCAAAATCTTCTAAATCACGGCCACATGTTTAATTCTTATTTTCCTCACCTGACGACCTAGATATGTGGGAATCATTATAAATTCTTCGCATTCCAGAGGTATTTTGAGAGTTTTTTTCTGTGTTCTTCTGAGTCGAATCTTGCCTCGATTGTGGCAAATCTTTTACCCCTTGCGATATATTTTTGTAAGTCCATATGTGACGTAGACACTTTTCAACTGTTTGTTGAGTGGCCTGTCCCAGTCTTTTAGTTTTCATCGTCATTGTTTTCTAAATTATGTTTCTTTCTTTTTTCAAATGTCCTGCAAAATGTTTTATGGGGTGTTTAGTTTTATTGTTCTTTCTTCTTTGTTTAATAACTGTTTGCATTGTAATTGTTCGTCTGTTGGGAAGGACACTAGATGTCATTTTTTGTCTTAAAATAGAAGCAAAATTACTTTGCTTAGTTGATGGTGGCAGTGGTAGAGGTAGTGGCAGTGGTGATGGTGGCAGTGGTGATGGTGGCAGTGGTGATGGTGGCAGTGGTGGTGGTAACGTTCATTGTCTCGGACGTGTATTTATTTTGTCTGCTTTCCCTTCCCACTTGTTTGGAACGAACGCTAGCGTCAATATGTTTTGTCGTTGTTTTCCAATTCTGTATCTGTGTGAGAGTGAATTGATATTTTCTTTTTACTTGTTGTCGTTGGCAACACAGGAAGTTCCTCGTTGAAATTGTCTACGGAGACGCTTTTGGTCTCAGAATGACCAGAGATTGTTTTTTTTTTTATCATAAACGAGATTGTTGAAGATACAATTCGAAAATTCGAAAATTCACCCTTAAAGTGCGAATTTTATAACAAAAACACATGTTCTGAAGCACCTCTCTCGCAAAAATTAAGTGTAAGTTCAAATAGACAGATAAATTTTAAAGATTTAAGGGAGATGACGCGACAACAGCCAGTCGATAGATAGATAGATAGATAGATAGATGCCACAGACGTGTCAAATATAGAAACAATTAATTATCACCTTAGTCTAATTAAGTTATCAACGAAGACCATGCAATATCAATATATTTAATCGCTATAAACCATGTAACCTTTAACATGTTCACCTTCACGAGAATGAGTGATGTCTAAGTGAATGATTAACACAATTGAAACATATAATATATTCAAAGGCATTACGTATATCAACCATATATTTCCATCGTTTTCTTTCTAACGAATATCACTGTGGTTTGACATCCGGGCAGTAGTATTGTTTCCGGCTGTGTCAACAGCATTAAAAATCCTAACCGCTGCCTGGGAATCAAAGCCGAACAGGAATGAAATATTACCGTAATGTATCTCCTTCATCCACACTTACTTATTACCAATATCAACCTCGAATATAAATCGTATCAAATCTGTAGTTACAATACTAGAAACTAAAAAGTAGCGTCAAATACACAAACAAAGTACTTCCCAAAGTAGACATTGCAATCACAAAATCATAAAACGAAGTGGAGCTACGGAACTAAACGTATAAAATTAACGTACTGATACAGAATTGTTTTATTCTTTCTTTCTTTTACTTGTTTCAGTCATTTGACTGCGGCCATGCTGGAGCACAGCCTTTAGTCGAATCATATCGACCCCAGGACTTATTCTTTGTAAACCTAGTACTTATTCTATCTATCTCTTTTTGCCGAACCGCTAAGTTACGGGGACATAAACACACCCGCATCGGTTGTCAAGCGATGGTGGGGGGGGGGGGACAAACACAGATACACAACATATACACACATACATATATATATACATATATACAACGGGCTTCCTTCAGTTTCCGTCTACCAAATCCACTCACAAGGCTTCAGTCGGGCCGAGGCTATAGTAGAAGACAATTGCCCAAGGTGCCACGCAGTAGGACTGAACCCGGAACCATGTGGTTGGTAAGCAAGCTACTTACCACACACCCACTCCTGCGCCTATGTAAATTAATAATAGTCCAAGGAATAACCAGGATTCTTTCCCCACTTCACAATAACATAGCGGTTGGCCAAATGTGAACGTTACAATAAGTACCAAACAAGTAGTGTGGTTGGTATTCTTGACTAAATATTTCAAGACGGTGCCCCAACATGGCCCCTATTCTATAACTGGATGTAGATTAGAAATTAAATATTGTAGATCAAAGTAAATTGCTAAACTATCGTAATACATCTGAATAAAGATTATAGAAATAAAATATTATTGAATGAATCCTATTTGTGTATATAACGCTATTCGTGGGAATATGTGAACCAATATCAAAG
The DNA here is from genome assembly GCF_046866305.1 of Octopus bimaculoides. Classification (NCBI taxonomy): domain Eukaryota; kingdom Metazoa; phylum Mollusca; class Cephalopoda; order Octopoda; family Octopodidae; genus Octopus; species Octopus bimaculoides. The sequence continues at coordinate 34,048,166 of NC_142932.1, forward strand.
TCTGTTGTCTGTCAGATTGTACACATTCAACTTTGATAAATACCATAGCATTACTGGTGAAGCTTAAAATTGTGATAGCTCAGAAATGCTACTTATTCTTTTCTACTGTAGGCACAACGCCCAAAAATTCTTGGAGGGGACCAGTCAATTAGATCGCACCAGTACGCAACTGGTACGCAATTTATTGCCCCCGAAAGGATGAAAGGCGAAGTAAATCTCGGCGGAATTTGAACTCCGCAGAGAGGCCGCTAAGCATTTCACGTAACCTTTCTTATTTTTTATTGCCCATAAGGAGCTAAACATAGAGGGGACAAACAAGGACAGAGAAGGGGATGAAGTCGATTACATCGACCCCATGCAGACAAGTTTGTATGTATGTGCGTGTACGTGTGTATGTACGTGTGCTATATGAATGTGTGTGGAAGTGAAGTGTGTGTGTGCGTGTGTGTGTGTGTGTGTGTGTGTGTGTGTGTGTGAAGACATGTTACTATAATTGTAGTTGTTATATTATAGCCCGTGCGATATTTATAAGTGAATTAATATAATAAAGTGGTACATGGAAAATTGTTACAAATTATTATCTTGAACAATGAACTCATATGACGCGGGACGCAACCAAAACACAGCGAATATCATTTTAGAACATGACGCGAAATTTATGATTTAAGGAGCATAGACCATTGGGAATACATGATTATTCTTATCTGTGTAACACATGATTATTTCCCCCATAAAGAAAGTGGATGTAATCAGAAATTTATAGTGTTCCAGAATTATCTATAGTTTCACTTTTATTTTCATATCATTTTTAGCTTCCAGATACTTCATAGATATCATTCATGCATCTATTTAACACATTAGCCCTTGACACAGTAAATCACTTCCTTAAATGCAATGGATATTGTTATCTGTGAAACTTGCACATGCAGTTTTATTACTAAGGCATAAATTCGCTTTGAACAGATATAAAATATATGGTGAAACCAGAGAGTGCGGTCTACCTGAACATTCACAGTTTAACGTGTGGCCTATCGAGTCATTTCAAACTTAGCGTGCAGTCAAACACTAAAATGATATCTAATCCTAATCCTAACCCTAAACCCTAACACTAATCCTAATCCTATCACTGCTGCATGTATATATACATTAAGTATGGTTCATAGATGGCTATTTCAATGTAAAACCGTCTGAATAGCGTTTATTGGATTATTTATGTACAATCATATATATATTTATATATTACGTAAAGTACCAGCACTGTATACGTTTCCGTGAGAAATAACTACCTCTTTCTCATTGTATCGGTTTAATGATATTACTTTTCTACCTTATCCGATTGCTATAAATGGTTGGGATGATATCAAGACATCTTATTATTTTTAGATTCCATTAACTTTCACCTCACACCTTATGTTCATCTCAAAAGTATTTTTATATCATATGTGTATCAGCAACGGTTATTAGATTTTCTTATTTCAAAAACCTTCGTAATCAAATGATATTCACAACACATTCAGCTAAATTAGATTTATTTAGTTACCACAATAAATAATTATGTGATTAATATTATGTAATTTGCAATGCATCGTATGGGTTATTGAAACGGTTCCAGGTTTTGAAAAACGAATGAGAATTTTGTGTGCTATTCATTGGAATATATTTACTTTCACCAATCAATTTTACATTTAAATGTCATGCATTATAATACGGTATGGAGTTAAACCTTATGCTAAATAATTGACTACAAGCATTCTGTTGCTACTTTATTTTCACTTATATGAATCCCCTGTTCCGTATATCGATATACGCAAACGCCTCTTCATATATATATATATATATATATATACATATATATATATATATATATATATATATATATATATATATATATATATATATATATATATATATATATATATATATATATATATATATATATATATATATATATATATATATATATATATATATATCAGAAGATATATATATATATATCTCAGAAGATATCAGACAGTAGCGAAGAATTTATACAATTTAAAATCCATTTAATATTACAAAGGTGTGTTAAGTTAGCTTCAAATTAATTTTATTGCTGTCTGAAAATGCTTTCTCCGAGAACTGATTTCCTAGTCACCATGAGAGTTCTACCAGAACTGTGTTAGTCAAGAGGCCACAGTTCCATGATAGGAATGTTGCCACCTCATAATAGGAATTTCAAAATGAAATTTAATGAGAATTTCAATGATTTGTCTGTTATTTGTTATTCAATGATTACCAGTGCTCTTCCGCAATTTAGTTGATATATATATATATATATATATATATATATATATATATATATATATATATATATATATGACATATCACATAAGCGCCTTAGAAATATATAATCACACTTGCGTAGGTGGTAATTCTGAAGAGAAATAAGACATGTTTTGGAGCACAGGATTTAAATAATATCTCGTGCGTTTGTCTCCATTTTCCATTATTCTTATATAATATTATTATCATCATCATCATCATTATTATCATTATTATTATTATTATTATTATTATTATTATTATTATTATTATTATTATTATTATTATTTAATAAGCTTGAATCGGCTCCGTGCAGCTTAAATTTTCGTTGGCTCATTAGAGCAAATTTTCTTGAAGATCTATAATCTTGAACTTATCCGACCAAACATTATGTGCTACGAGGCTGATTAAAAACTGTTTTACATAATATTACATACACGCACACACACACACACACACACACACACACACACACACACACACACAGACACACACACACACACACACACATATATATATATATATACATAAAGTAATAAACTGTGGAAAAGAAATCCTTCCAAGGGCAGTGTTAAACATCCAATTCACTGGTACCTCAGGCGAATACGATATAAATATAGGTATAATGTAAATTACATACAAGGAATTAAATATAGATATATTCAATTCATAATCCAATATTTATATGGTATCCACCCGACGTACATTATTAGATTGCCAATTGAATATATCTATATTTAATTTATTGTTTGTAATTTGCACTATACCCATATTGATTTGGTGGTCAACTGTTTGTTCACCACAGTTCATTACTTCCATTCGGTGCCAAAATAGGATACGCTAAAAATGAACTTGCACGCATCCAGAGCAAGTGCAGCAAGACAAAGGACAAAGGACAAGGTGACCCACACTACATGCTTCCTAGAGATATTGAAAACCAGCGGGTACCCTATATCCATTGTAAATCGACTTATGTACCCAAACCGCGAAACACGCCGAGCACACAGACGACCCAGCAGCACATGCTTCCTTAAAACACCCCATTTTAGCGAGAGGATAACTATAGCCATCCAAAGCGTCATAAGAAGAGAATGACTAGACATACAAGAAGCCCACCCCGGCCCATCTCTGAGAAGACACTTCGCAAAGAAACGAGGAAGGGACAGCAATCAATGCACACTAGCAACCTGCCCCAT
>NC_142932.1:34056662-34064162 GCF_046866305.1 Octopus bimaculoides
ATTATTATTATTATTATTATTATTATTATTATTATTATTATTATTATTATTATTATTATTTTTATTATTATTATTATTATTTTATGTTTGACTTTTGTTTTGCATTTGTACAAGTTGGATCCAAGTCTCACCCAGAGGCCTCAAGAGACAACAAGTTAGAAGTTCATGTAGGTGTTATGCCTAGGGTACCATATATTTGGATTTGTACAGTTTTGTTCTAGTGAATGTTTAAGAAACCATAACAAAATTATGTGTTTGCTTTAAAATTTGAGATCACATAGACAGTATTTTACGTAGGATATGGGCAGTTCCCATGAGCACTATCTTTTGAACTTCAGCCCTTTTGGGGTTTCCTGGTATCTGAGCTAGGTAGTAATCAGCCCGTTTCACTGTCATTCCCAGGGCACCTATGACAATAGGTATTGTTTTCGTCTTCAGATTCCACATTTTGCTAATTTCTATTTCAAGATCTTTATATTTGCTCAGTTTTTGGTAGGTCTTGACAGATACGTTTATATCGATTGGGACAGTCATATCAATGAGGAGGCAACATTTTTGTCTGAAGTCTTTCAGTATGATGTCTGGCCTATTTCCGTCTATCTTTCTGTCAGTTTGAATGGTGAAGTTCCCGAGGAGTGCAATGTGATCATTTTCAAGTACTGGGGGTAGTTTGTGTTCCCACCAGTTTTTATCATGGGGCAAGTCCAGGTGTTTGCATATTACCCAGTGAATATATTGTGCAGCTCTATCATGCCTGTTGAGATACTCTGTAGGCGCAAGCAGGCTGCACATGGAGACAACATGATCGATGGTCTCATTTTGTTGTTGGCATATACGACATAATTGGGAGCTGCCGTTCTTTCATATGTTGGCCTGGTAGTTCTTTGTAGGTAGGCATTGATCTTGGGCTGCTATGATAAACCCCTCTGCTTCTGATTTCAAGCCAGAGGCCATTAGCCATTGATGGGTAAGGGCTTTGTCAATATCTGCATTATTCGCCCTCTTTGGGTATTTGCCATTGAGAGGTTTTCCATGCCATGTTTCAGTCATAATATCTAAGGCAGCAATTTTAGCACGGGTTTTCAAGCGCTTAGCTTTTTCTGCAGGTGTTTCTAGTTCGTCTAATTCTTGAATTTGTTGCAATTGGAATTCACTTAGATATTCCTTTGCCTGTTTTGTTACTGAGTAAGATGCTTTCTTGCTTTCATGTTTTAAGACGAGTTTTAGCATCCAGTCCTCAGAGTTTTTAAGATAGGTGTCTAGGCCAATTGTGGCTACCTTCATTGATAATGCCAGCTGTAGAAGTCCTCGGCCTCCCTCTTTTCTTGGCAGATAAAGACGTTCTATATCTGCCTTAGGGTGGTGCATTCCATGCATTGTCAACAGTTTTCGTATTTTTCTGTCAACATTACATATTTCAGTAACTGACCAGTTAACGATATTGAAACTGTAAGTCACGACTGGTATGGCTAGAGCATTGATCGCTTCGATCCTGTTTCTCACGTTCAGCTCTGTCTTCAGTATTGCTCTCACCCTGCGATAGCATTCTCTTCTAATCCTTTCCCTCATCACTGGATGCTTGATATTGTCCCCTTCAATTACTCCTAGGTATTTGTAGCTCTCCGCTGGTTCTAACTCTTTTATGACATTTTGCTGGTCAAGGTTCACATTAGATGTTTTTGTAATTTTTTCCTTTTATAAAGGTAGCTTTTGCACATTTATCAAGGCCAAATTGCATCCTGATGTCATCACTGAATTGTTTAACAATCGCTAGTAGGCCTTTGAGTTGTTGGTCATTTTTTGCAAAGAGCTTTAAATCATCCATGTAAATGAGATGATTTATATTTTTATCAAATATTTTATAACCATACTGTGCATCATTGAGCAATTTTGAGAGCGGTATTAGGGCTAGACAGAAGAGGAGTGGTGATAGTGAGTCACCCTGGAAAATGCCACATGAAATTCTTACATCTCCAGCATTTAGAGATTCATCGTCATTGTTCAACATCAGTGTGGTTCTCCATGATCTCATACTTACATATAAAAAGTTTCGCAGAGTAGGAGCTATTTTATACATTTCCAGACATTTCCTAATCCAGCTATGTGGTAGGCTATCAAAGGCCTTTTTATAGTCTATCCAGGCTATTGACAAGTTTTTCTAGCGCTTGTGACAATCTTCTAAGATCATCTTATTGATGAGTAGCTGATCTTTACAACCATAAGATCCACGTTTACATCCCTTTTGCTCATTAGGGAATGTGCTACTTTCTATTAAAAAACTATAGGTGTACCCGGTTAGGACAGATGTTAGCGTCTTATACATTGTTGTTAAGCAGATTATGGGTCGATAATTTTTTGGTTCGTTTGTTTCCTCATTTTTTGGAAGCAGGAATGTTAAACCATTAACTAGCCAAGAGGGCATCAAACTAGGATTTTGAAAAACATAGTTGTAAAGTTTTCTTAGCAGTTCATGGCTCTCTCGGAAGGGATTCAACCAGAAGTTAGGAATTTTATCCTTTCCTGGAGACTTCCATTTGCTTGACCTCCTGAAAGTAGATCTTATATCTTCTACCTTAACCCCCTCCCACTTTTGTTCCTCTAAGGAGTCTAGGTCTGTAGTTATTCTATCAATCCAAAGGGACTTTTCATTGTGTGTTTTATCTTCTGCCCAGATTTTATTCCAAAATTCTTGCACTTCTTCTTTTGATGGGACAGACTTTATTGTTACTGGTGTTTTCCCTATCTTCCTGTAGAAAATTTTTGGGTTATTTTTTAACATGTTATTATCTCGGAAGAATCTAACACGCTTTTCATACCTTGCTATACGGGCAGCTTTAGCACATACCTTTTGCTTGATGGTTTCTATGATGGTATCAATGTCAAGTATGGTTTTCACATTATATTTGTTCTTTAGTTTTTGGGTCTTTGTAGGTTTGATACTCTTGTCAAATTTAAGGTTTTTCAAACATTCTATGTCAGATCTAAGTATCTTAATTTGGTGTTGAATGCGCTCTTGCCAAGAAGGCTTTTTGTGGGGAGTGTTGTCGTTTTCTAATCTTTTCACCTCATAGAACCGTTGAGATTTTTGCGGATGCATAGTACAGGTGGTTGCGATCTGTAATATCAACATCGTTAGCTGAAATTATATCCTTAAGTGCAAGGCGGATTTTACCAATTATTTTCAGGTTTTGGTTAGAATTGTGAATTTTGGGGAGAGTGTCGCGTTCATTCATACTGGTTTCTTTAATTTTCAGCCATTCAATCATGATTTGATTTTTTAGATCATGTAGTTTTGTTGCGTCGATTTCTGTATAACTTACTTCATCTATTTGATTTTCACCTGCCTTAGTGTTTATGGTTGGTTCAGAGAGTATTTCACTTTGCCTATCAGTTACCTTAACTCTTTCAATCATTACTGTATTTTCATCAGCCTTGGGTTGGTTTATAATTATTTCCTCTGTAGTATCTTCTTTAGCTGCAGTTTCATTCGTTTTATCCCTTACTGCTAGTTTAATTTGGTCAATCTCTATTTCAGTTAGTAATTTTGTTTTTCATAAAGTTTCTTCTGACGTTGGCAAGTTTGTTACTGTCTATGTAGGGTCTTACTTCAAGGTGTTTCTGTCTCCAGTTTAAGTAGGTTTGTACAGTATTAGATTTATCTGTAGGGAAATATATGGCATGGTAGAAGGCTGTAAGAACTTCTTTATTATGTTCCCTAGACCATTTTTCATTCTTTTTCTTTTGGTTATTTGATGACGAGCATGGATGGCCATCTGTTGGAATATTCCGGTTGTGGAGTACTTCCAGCTCCTGTGTGTCGGGAAGATTTGAACCAGTAGCAGATTTCTCGTCTCGGATCTGGTTCATTATCCGAGTAAGTGGTCCTTTATAATACGGTCGATGACCATTCCGGTTTGTATTTTGTTTTATTAACAGTGAGGCATAACAAGCTTCGACGTTGACGCTAGGGGACGGATCTGTCTGTTTAGGGTAAATTTTTTGAGGCAACACCGTCTCCAAGCTCTCGTGACGTAGCTTCTTAAGGCTAGCAGATCTATATCGAGTAAGTGGCCCTTTGTGATTCGGTCGACGACCAATCTGGTTTGTGATCTGCTTTGTTATCATTGAGGCATGACGAGCTTTGGCGTTGACATTAGGGGACGGATTTGTCTGTTTAGGGTCAGTTTTTTGAGACAACACCGTCACCGAGTTCTCAGCATGTAAACATTACTCGTAGCGTAGTTTTTTAAGGCTAGCAGATCGGTATTTTTTTTCTTGATAGATTTATCTCCGGGCATAGTGTATTTTTTTTGTGTGTGTGTGGCGTTTTAAACTTATGAATGGTTCACTGTCTGTGTTTGTTCACAAAATGAAAATAAAGAAGAAAAAAAAGTTTTGGTTTTGCTTCGTGTGTGATATGTGTTTTTGTGTGCGTGAGTGTGTCCTGTGAATTTCACGTAGTTGTGTAAACATTAAGATGCATGTGTAGTTCTATGGGTATCAAAACGTATATATCATTGTGTACACGTTCGAGTGTATGCGTAGTTATTCAATAGATGTACTTACTATTTTGTTCCATTTCTTTTTTATATAGTTTGTAAACTTTCCGGTGTTGGTTTTGCGTGTGTGATCGCACGTGTTTCACTGAGACATCGTGCATAGGAGGACCTATGCTTTGTATGACAGTAAAATTTCATTTTTTTAAGAATAAGAAATATTTTAAAAAAATTATCTTCGTTAAAAGATCGCTTCCTTCAAATCTTCCACCGGTTATTATTATTATTATTATTATTATTATTATTATTATTATTATTATTATTATTATTATTATTATTATGTAGATAGTGCAGTTTAGAGTATATTATACCTTCGGAAATATTGCTCTGTATAAGCAAATGATGCTTAAGGCTAACGTGTATGTTAAAAATTGTTTTGATATTACCAGAAATTCCTTCCTGGTAAATTCAGACTGAAAGCACTTGAATCATCTTTTGAATGATAGGAAATTTGACATGATTTTGGCGAAAAACTTACGCCAAAGTAATTAGTGTTACAATGTATTTTAATTTGCGATAACATATCTTCTGGAAATAGACTGTTGTCAGTCAGTGATGTTTATATCATAAAATAGATTTATAATAAAATTTGCCATCAAATAATGAGGTGGAGTACAACGATAAATTTACGATGTGTAAACCCGTCTTTTATGCGTTCGATGTCAAAAGAAATAAAACGCGCCACCATTTTGTTAAATGGGCTAATGCTAGTAGCAGCACTTTGTCCATTTTGTACCCACACTAAAATGTTTCACTCGCCATTAGACGCTAATGGAATCAATAAAAAATTTACTTTTCATCTGGATCGATAGTTTTGCCTATCTTTTATGCTTTGCTCTCTTTCTAAAAAAAATGTATATATATATATATATATATATATATATATATATATATATATATATATATATATATATATATATATATATATATATATATACATATATATAAGGTTGATGGGGAACGGAAAATGACGACCAGTAAGTAGATAAATCTGTATGAAAAATACAGTAAAATCTTACTGGCGTTTAAAGAAATAATAAATAATTCAACGAAATTTATGGAAGTTTTCTATTAAACAAAAAGAAAAGAAAATATGTATGACCTAACGTTTACAGTGTGTTAGGAGATCATTATTATTATTAAGATATTTTTTATATGATTTCTTCAAATAAATCACATCAAGTAATATTTATTAACGCCAACCGCTTTTACAAATGGAATTTAATATTTATTATAAAGACAAAAAATTATGCCATAATCTGTGTGTTTTCTTTCAGAAAAAGTTGAAGATATTTTCGCTTTATAATAATTGCTTTCTAATTTAAGAACAAGGGAACCAATTTTGAAGGAAGGTGTTTTATTTCAGGAATGTCCAATGTCCTTGCAAGAGTGAGTTCTTCTGCTGTTTCTAGCATGATTGATTTCATAGAATTTCCATCAATATCCGAAATATTTGTAGATATTACACGTCAGTTAACCCATTACCTCCCATAATTCTATTAACTGGAATGTTTTATGAAACTTTCAATTCTAACATAAAACAGCCTCAGAAACATGCTGGCATGATCAAAATAACATTTCAAAATAACATTTTTAATAAGAAATAAACAAGATATTGGGTGAAAATTTAGCGAACCTCATTTGAATATCAGAGAAATATACCTAGTAGATATAGCAAAAAGGTTAGATATGTGTAAATATTGACAGATAATTACGAAATTTGTAATTTTTAAGTTATCTCATATGAGATCACTGGTAGGTAATGGGTTAATATGAAACTTTAATATCACAAATGTCCTCAGGATTTGAAATTAGTTCCAACGGGGTTGAAATTAATTTTGAAATACATCTATACCATAATTTTCTAAGTATTATTATTTTTTAGAGTAGCATAGTTACAACCTTATAAATGTTATGGAGCATTAATAATGATGTAACTAAATGAATGCATCCAATTCTATTAGAAGTATAATTACAGTTAATGGGTAATAGTTTGACTAGCACTGGTTTGACAAAACATAGTTGAACTGCTCAAGGATTTGCTCTGAAAATAATAACAATGAAATTGAATGGGTATCAATTTTAATTCATAGTGTCTTGTTTGACAATGTAACTACATTTTATGAAATAATTACAGTTCAACGCCCACGTCTCTTAGTGCTTTCCTAACCTGCTAGAAATAGCAGTCAAAATTTCCTTTTATTTTAAGAGAGAAAAGTTACACTAGATAGTGGAGTTTTGATACGATGATTCTGAAACCAACGGAATTGCTACAACTGGATTATTACTTATCATGTGTATTTACCATCAAAAGAGACTGCATGGAATCGTATGATAGAATTTAGTAGGCGGAACTCTGATTGGGAGATATTTCGGCCTGTATATATATATTTATGTACATATATATGTGTGTGTGTGTGTGTATGTGTGTGTGTTCGTGTGTGTGTGTGTATGTGTGTGTGTGTGTTTGAGTGTGTATGTGTGTGTGTATACATATATATATATGCTAATTGGTTTCAACTTCAAGCTTTGGCCATCCTGGGGCACAGTTTTGTTACGTTGTTATTATTGTGAGCCTCTTCTGATATGTGGCATTTGATGAATAAGGGAGTTTGATGTTTCTCCTCCCCCATTTGCGCCTCCTGCCACGAGGTAGGGTCATCTGGGACTCTCGACAGTAAGAGATCCAGTTTTGATTTGAAAAGACACACATCCACTTTGTGTCCGTTTCTCAGGCTTTTGGGGGAGAATATTAAAAGGCTATGGGCCCCTGAAACCTCGGAGTTTATCTTAACGAAATAACCTTACGTACAATGGAATATTCATTATAAGTCAGTATACATGTTATTAATAACAGATAGATTCGCCATGATAGATCTCTAACCACTACACACATTTGTTTCTCTCCTTGTTTCTCTACTTGTTTCTTTCTGTGTTCCATTCT
>NC_142932.1:34069162-34096662 GCF_046866305.1 Octopus bimaculoides
TCTGTATATATATATATATATATATACATAGAAAAATCAAAAAATAAGCAACACGGATTTCAAAGGCGATTGCAGTACGCACGTTTCATGCCACTTCAATTTATTTAAGTAATGCGAGCATTACATTAAATGCAATATGAAGAGCAATCTTCAGCTGCACGAAAATGCAGAAAAATTACTGTAGAAAAGACATATTATAAATGTGGCAACATTTCAAATCCAGTTGGGAGAGAGAATACATAAAAATCCAAATGTGAGGAAGAATACATAAGTCCATCTTGACATAGCCGAGTCTACCAGGCTAGTAATTGATTCTAGACAAAAGTTTTAACTGTCTCAGATTTTATTGGTTCTTATCTAGTGGTGATAGCAAAGGGACAATTACTTCTAAAGAGAGGGAAGGTGTAAGCAGTATGCATTGACAAGGCTATAAAATGTATTAGAATCTAAAGGTTTCACTGGTCATAGTAGTATCAGGTCATTTTACTACTATCAAAGTGTTGAGGAATTAATGTTGAGCAATTACAGCCCTAGGTATATGGGTCAAATAGGTTTTTTACTTTTAGTCTGAATAGAGTAACAGTATAGTGGTTACTCTATTCAGACTAAAAGTAAAAAACTTATTTGACCCATATACCTAGGGCTGTAATTGCTCAACATTAATTTCTCAACACTTTGATAGTAGTAAAATGACCTGATACTACTATGACCAGTGAAACCTTTAGATTCTAATACATTTTATAGCCTTGTCCATGCATACTGCTACACCTTCCCTCTCTTTAGAAGTAATTGTCCCTTTGCTATCACCACTAGATAAGAAACAATAAAATCTGAGACAGTTAAAACTTTTGTCTAGAATCAATTACTAGCCTGATAGACTCTCCTCACATTTGGATTTTTATGTATTCTCTCTCCCAATATTATTTATAATATGTCTTTTCTACAGTAATTTTTCTGCATTTTTGTGCAGCTGAAGATTGCTCTTCATATTGCATTTAAGGTAATGCTCGCATTACTTAAATAAATTGAAGTAGCATGAAACGTGCGTACTGCAATCACCTTTGAAATCCGTGTTGCTTATTTTTTGATTTTGATCAACTATCCTTTTGGGATACGATATTCGGGTGCCTACGCATAAGTACCATATTCAACCTTGAATATATATATATATATATATATATATATATATATATATATATATATATATATATATATATATATATATATATATATATTTGTTATCATGCTTAACGTGATTAGTATAATTAATAATGAGTAAGCTGAACATCTGTATAAACAACTGAAGTCACTAAATTTTCAAACGATAGCGTCTTTGTGCAACACATTTTGGCAATATTTTCGATCATATCTTGTGTTGAATAGGATACTTTCACCTTTCTTTGAGAAGTTTTCCCTGCAGAATATAAATGTCCAATATATCTTTTTTTCCTTTGTTAAACTACTTTACACTGGACATGTTAGCAGTTCACCTGTCAAATGAATTTATCGATTAATAGAGACTCCTTCAACTAGATTTTCTCACTCACCACTCTCTTGTTCACTGGCTTGCATGATATCTCAGGCAGTATAATGAGGAACATAACCAACACATTCAGCTACAATAATCCATTCCCGAATGTGGCTTTCATTCATTTACAATAGAAAATCCTTCCAGTAGGATGTGTTAAGTAACAATTATAAGAAAGCAGATTAAGTATATCCTTTGCCTTCTATTCTTAACTACTACATAGCGATTTTCATCGGTTTGGTAATCACATATCGATCTTGGCCACGATTTATGCCATCCATTTTCAATGTGGATTCTTCTAAATTTTCCCAAGCATTGACAACACAGTAAGGCATAACTTTTACATTAAATTCCATGAGAAAATTCGTGTACTGGTCTGCCAGGATTAACTGAATATTATAGTTGGTAATATTTATTCTAATAGATTGGTGTAAGCCATTATATTGGGATTAGCGCAATAATCGCAGTTGAGCAGGAGTTTAATGCCAAATATTGTATTTTTGTGCGAGTTCTACTGAAAGTTGTGTATGGGAGGTGTCCAAAATGACCATTAACTATTCACACACAGTTGTGACTCAGGCCAACAGATTTACAAAACGCTCTTATTTAAGGCACAAAATATATTTTGAACTAATCCAATCTAATATCGGGTCTTATCTGACCACTTTTACCCGATTGGTTAAATCGGATTTACGGTAAAATGTTACCAATGAGAAATAAATTGCATATATCTGTACCGGCAGCACTACAGTAGCTTATGAACTGAGAAACGGTTATCGAAGCACGAATGAATGTATGTATGTAGCTCATAGGTGAGATCCAAATGGTGTCCATATAGAATACGCTTAGTTATACGGAAGCTTCAGCGGGTCTAAGAGTAAATGTAAGCATAAGCAAGTTGGACAGATCAATATATAAAGCTGATCAGTTGTTCTTTTTTCCAAAGACGAAATATACATTTACACTCACGCAAGTTACTATGTATGAACAAACAAAAACACATATATATCCATAAAAGTATACACACCAACACACGTATCCCATATAAACGATAGATGTTGTATTTAACTTAAATAATCATTTATGTCTCATACTAAGTATAAATACAAATTTGAAATGAAACTTACCGCGGTATTGCTCTAGAAATAAAATCCCTCTAGGACGTGTTATGTTTAAAAACCCCAATTTACGACGGGCGTCGACGGAAAGCTTCCAGGCATCGCCTAGTGAGAACACCAAATGTATTTTGGCATTGCTGGCTTTCAGGGTATGATGTGTACGTACAACCAGCCACATAGACAAATTCGATTTATAGGAAAACAGTAAATAATCCTAGAGCAGGGATCCGATATATAATGTATTTTTTAACACAACATGCCCATATCATAGGCCCTCTCTGGACGATTAACACAGTGAATTGCCTTACAGTACGGGGAGTTGCTGAAGAGGTCACTTATGTATGACGAAAAATTTCCAGACAATGAGCATAAAATAGGAAAAAAATAATAAACAAGTGAAGAATGAATATATAATGCGTGGATTTATTTGGCAAGAACAGAAAATGACCATCCCGAAATTTAACAATCTTTCGTCTGTTAAATATTAGTAGCGTTTAAAGTTCTCTAATGGATCACCGTATATATTAGTCATTTTGAGTCTCCTTCTACCTAAGGTGCGTCTTTAATACATTCGTTTCTTAACAGTTAAAAAAATTCATAACAAAACAGCTAAAACAACGTAAGGATAATGAAGAACTCCAATCAGATTTAGTGCTTTTCAAGTCTGACGACTTACGAGAAATAACTATTGTGCTATTCTGATGGTTTTTAATAAATTGGATTTCAAGTAACCCGCTGTAATCACTGGAGGTCGGATATAATTGAAAGACTATGACAGAAAGGAAATGTAATACACAGCAAAATGATTTTAATTACAATTATCCAGCTAATAGTCTCTTGAAGAATTAAGGAAGCCGAGAGAATGTAGATGATAATTTAATATTATCTGCGTCTGTGTGACGATATTAGATTAAAATAATTTATTGTGAACTCTCGTCTTGATTGACGTAAATTCTAGCAATTATTACTCGCTTTGTCATTTGCTGCAACAGCGTAGAGTGTCAAATCATAATTATCAAAGAAAAGATCATTACGGACAGGAAATATTATTATCAATTAAAGAACATTACGTAAAAATAAGAATATATCTCTGACAGGTGTAATTTGGTTGTCAATCGAGCCTTTTCCATCCATCATCTGGTTATTCACACGGTTAATGATATCTGGTGTTATTACTCTCATAAGATATTTGTATAATGTGGAGAACTAATCAATTTCATAGAGCGAGTCCTTGTCACAATATAAATATTTTCAGCGTAATTAATTATAATCTCTGTGGAACAATCTAACATATTTTATTAATAGGTATAACAGGTGAAATATCTCATGATTATATTTGTTTCTTTTTATTCTTTGAATAAAAACTTCGACTTGTATACAGATGTAGATGCTTAAATCATGGTATTTAACAAATGGTAGTGAGTTCATCCAACCTCACACACGCACACACACACACACACACACAGTCACACACACAGGCACACACATATATGATTCTCGGTTTCCGTTCGAGCATTATTTTTCAACCTTCTTTTGCATGTGTTCAATTGTGTGTGTGTGTGTTTGTATACTCTGTGTGTGAGCGTATGTGTGTCCGTGTGCAGAAGAGTAGATGAAAATATCAGTACAACTGGTAATATTTGTCTTGATGATAAGAAGAAGTTACTAGGAGCTTCGTTCGTTTACAATCATACCTTCTCGAACATACATCACCGTTTTCTCCCTTTAAGCCCTATGCCAATTGGATAACAGACATGCCTTCAAATAAATACACAGCAGAAGTAGTTTCCTTTGATCGATAAGCATGGAAAAGGTTTTGAAAAGTTTCTGAGTCCAACACAATACCTTCAGATTATACAGGTGGTTTATTTGAAAAGATTTTGTAGAAAGGCAGAATTTCTGGAAAGAGCGTAGGAATTTAAACAAAGCGCCGCGAGTTAAGTAGAAAGCAAGAGATAACTGTTGGATTGTAGTTATAAGAGACGTGCATCTTTCTGATAATTACCAATATTTGTTGATGGACAAATATCTACCTATGTTTAATCTGCGTTTCATTGGGTTCTTTTGTATTATCATTTTCATGCTTTATGTGACGAAGCCGTAAAATGGCATCTATCACTTATTTATTGTTAGCGTTGTTTGTATCTGTTCAATTCTTAAGTTGAATAATGCCTATTGAACGAAATGAAAATCAATGGGATAAATTAGAGCGAGAAGATTTTATATATTACCGACAAGATAGAAGGTTATTCACAGATAAACGTTTCATAAGCGGATAGATTTTATTGAAAGATCAATTGATTTTATAAGGGTTGACTGACGAATTCATAGAAACCAATAACACTTACAATATAAAGTAATTTCGCTTCACATTTTCTAGCAATTTATATAAAGGTATTTAACTTGCGCAAAAGAATATATAATTAGATTCCTCAAAAGCGTGTTATTAACGGTAGCTACAATTAATAATCCATTGTTGCATACACCTGTAATGGCCGATTTGATCAAAGTATATTCTCAATATATTTGTTTTTTCATATCAGTGCACGACAGGTTACGTATGTTTAAAGCAGTAGGAATTAACTCGTAGTAGTCTCTTTGTCTCTCTTTCCTCGCTTCTCTCTGTATATGTATGTGTGTATGTACGTATGTGTATAATCTTATATGTTTGTATGCATGTACGTATATATGCATATATGCTTATAAGTTTCATTTGAGTTATAAATATTATATATATATATGTGTATATATCTATATCTATGTAGATATATATATATATATATATATATATATATATATATATATATATATATATGTTTGTGTGTGTGTGTGTGTGTGTGTGTGTGTGTGTGTTTGTGTGTGTGTTATAATTTCTAAATCTCTCTAAAGGAGAGATACAACAGCAGTACTGTGTATTAATATTTATTGCCAAACAAACGTGGCAGTTCAGACAAATAGGGCGAATGGTGCTGTTGATTGACTCCGACAGGCGATCGGTCTTAGAGCTAATCAACAGCCAACAGCAGCATTCGTCCTATTTCCCTGGACTGCCACGTTAGTTAGGCAATGAATATTAATACACACGCACATACACACACACACACGTATATATATATATATATATATATATATATATATATATGGTCGCGCATACATGTATTACGTGCATTCGAACAGAAAATGACAAATCACTTAAATGCTAAAAATAGCGCACATATTTGTGTGTGTAGACGTGCATATAACCAATATAATGATTTCTATTTCTCTTTATTCCACAAAGCCTTCTATACGTCTGTATGTGGTTGTGTTTATATGTTCATTGGTCTCTCTGTCTGTCTGTTCTCTCTCTCCCTCTCTCAACAACGCTCCACTTATAATAGTCCAATGGATTGAGATCTGGGGAATTAGGAGGCCACCTGTTAGGGGCTATGTGATCCTGAAAATGTTCAGCCATCCGTTCCCGTTTTACTACAGCCATGTGTGATAGTGCAAAGTCTTACGGAAATATATATGGCCTTCAATATTTTAACACCTATATCCAATACTTCAATGTAGGCAGTAGAATTAATTCTAACGCATTTTGGAAAGAAGAAAAAGGCATCAGATGTCCTTCATTGCTGACAACCCCTAACACCATGACAGTTGCTGGAAATTTGAATGCATAACGCTTAGAAATTCAGAAGGGTCAGCAAATACACATTTGTCATTTCTTCTGTTACCCTTTTAATCTTGTTCAAAGTTTTTCTCGTTTGAGAAAAAACAAATCAAATCTTCTTCTGCCCGATATTTCAGTTTGTTTAAGAGCCTTTTAGATCTCATGTAGTAATGTTCTGTTGCTTTTTCCGACAAATTGACTTTTCCTCATCATTTAAAACATATATCCGAATTCTTCGTGGACAACATCTCTGCCTGTTACCTTTGACACATGGCGATCTTTTGCAATTGACCTCATGGACTTTCTGGGATTGTAATCAACGGTCTGCTGAACTTGCCGGATAAATTCAGTTGTTCTGATGATTTCAGAGCGTTTAGAATGCTTTATATGCTTTGGCATTGGTGATGATACGTTTCCATCTTCAGTCTCTAGCTCCTTACAAACTTTGTAGAAGAAAGATCTGACAACTTTTAAAAATTGAGACTTTTCTAAATCGCTATGCTCAGCATTTATAACCTGAATAACAGCATGCCTCTACGTATATATGGAAAATATACGTACGTGTGTGCGCGTGTATGGTCATAGTAGACGGAAGCTGAAAGAAGACCGACGTTTTTTGCGTGTATTCATATATTTATATATATATATATATATATATATATATATATATATATATATATATATATATATATATATATATACATATATACATCTACATATACATACACACACACAAACACACACAAACACACACACACACACAAACACACACATATATATATGTATACATGTATGTATATGTATATATATATATATATACATCTTATGTCAGGTCACTCTTATAAGTATTCCTGAGCGCTACTGGTAACATGTAATCCAGTACAACCTGTCTCATGGTCGGGTCGTCGGCGACTAAACTGGCAACCCCACCAAGCTCGCTTGGTGAGGAGGGTGATTGTTGGCATCCTGCGGGATGAAAAATAAGACTCGTCAAAAGGACGTAAGAACTACTGTGTAGTAAAGTCCACCCAACAATGTTTGTTTCTGTGTGTGTGTTTAAATTCTGTGTGCGCGTGTTGTTGTGCCGTGCTGTACTGTGTGTGTGTGTGTATTATTATATGCATTTCTTTTGTATATGTATATATTAAAGATTGTCATACCGGCCATGACGAAGGGAAATAGCCCTGAAACTCGAGTCGCCTTTATATATATATATTTATATTTATATATTTATATATTTGATCCTTTATATTGAACACTCAATATTTCATCTACATTCAATACTTTATTTCATGGTGCCATCCATTTTTATTTTATTTTATTTTATATTATATGTTATATTATATATTGTATATTATATTATATATTGTATATTCCATATTCTATACCGCACATTAGTTCTGCAGGAATATAAATAAAACATAAAAAACAGACAGTGTTGGAACTCTTTTAAGCAAAATAATATATTCCTCTATACACAATCATACAAAAAAATCCACCCTTTTTTTGTATTTATTTTTACTCGCATATATATATATATATATATATATATATATATATATTTTTTTTTATATTTTTTATATTTACTTTTTATATATTTTTATATTTACTTTTTATGTATCTTTATGTGTTTTTACACATCGTATTTATGTATTTTTTACACATCGTTTTTATATATATTATATTTTATATTTTATATGTATCTCCATTGCATTTACATTTCTCCTTTCATATCTACATCTTTTATATTGACTTTTCTATGTATTTTCTTTTTTTTTTCTTTTTTTTTTTTAATATGTGGGGTAGGTGAGGCCCATTAGGCAAGTGAAGGCAACTCTTCTAGGAGAAGGACACTCCGACATAAAACCAGGTCCATGACTTCTGTGGGAGCAGACTGGGCTCTTTTTTTTATGAGGTCGTGGTTAGGACAACCAGTATAGGAAAATAAAACTCCGAATTCAAATTGATCTACCACTGCTGGCTTGCAGTCTCCTTTTGAGGAAAAGCCTAGGAGAGGATACTCTGATGTAAAATCTGCAGTCAACTTAGTACTAGTCATCTTGCTCTCGCTTGTCACTGGATTATACTATTTTGACCTAGAGAGTGGTAAAGGTGTTGTACAAGCGTTTGTCACTAAAATCCAATGAAGTACAGATGTCCCCAACAAGACAAAACACTGTCAAATCACAGTCATCTTAGTATGACCCGAGAAAAAATTAGGGAAAAGAAAGAGAGAGAGAGGAGGGGAAGGATGGATGGGGGGAGGAAGGAAAAAGGAGTGAGAAGGGCAGGAGAGGAGATGAAGAAAGAAGAAAGGAGGAGAGAAAAGTCCTGTGGCGATGGAGGAGTGGTGACGTATGCAGACTTGACCGGTTGGAAGCATACAGTTACAAATCTGCACATAAGGCGGCAGGGTTCTTATCTTAACATCGCTAACATGTCTTCATGGACAGGGGCTGTTTACGGTGGAGAATCCTGTGTCTGAGCAGCCCTTTTAAGGAGAACACTGCTCACCTGGATATACTGGGAAGGTGCTAGAAAAGTGCATTAAAAATTGTCTGTCCGCACTCTGCTGGTTAGTTTACTGCGGCTAACGGTGGTTCAATATAGCAGGAACAAACGAAGAAATATAAGCAATAATAAAAAGTATGCGAGGAAAAAGGTTTTACTTAACTTGGCATGCTGGAATGTGAGAACTCTCTTGGATCGAGCGGATAGGCCTGAAAGAAGAACAGCTCTAGTAACTAAGGAGCTGAGACGTCTTAATGTTGATATTGCATCTCTATCTGAAACAAGATGTTCAGGTGAAGATCATCTTGTTGAAAGAGCAACCGGCTTCACAGTGTTCTGGGTTGGGAGGCCAAAGGGAGAGAAAAGGGAGTGTGGTGTTGGGTTTGCAATTAGAAGTAATTTAATGAAAGACCTAGAATAACCACAAAGTATAAATGACCGCATGATGAAACTCCGGATCCCTCTCTCTTGTGGACGCTTTGTGACTGTTTTCTCCATCTATGCTCCCACACTCTCAGCAAATGAAGAAAATATCCATGCATTCTATGAGGAATGAGAAGTCGGTTGTGCTCGGCGACTTCAATGCACGTGTTGGCAGGGACAATAGTGCTTGGAATGTACTTGGGTGGTATGGAATAGGTAAGGTGAACAAAAATGGTTTACACCTGCTACAAATGTGCTCTGAACTAGGGTTGGCTGTTGGGAACACATTTTTTTACCATAAGCTGAAACATAAAGTCACCTGGATTCATCCAAGATCAAAGCAAGGTCACATGATTGACCTTGTATTAACTCGGAAATCTGACCTACAGGATTTGTGTAGTCTCAGAGTATTGCGAGTAGCTGATTGTGATACTGATCACAAAATGGTTAGGGCTAAGTTCAAATTCAGGGTTCGTACAAGAAAGCGCAGTGCAGGTGTGCGAGTCCCCCAAAAATTGATGTAGGACAACTTAAACAGCCACAGGTCTCACAGCTATTTCGGGATAGATGCAGTAATATTTATTTTGAAGGTTCATGGCAATCTTTTCGAGAAGGATTATATAAGGCTGGAGTGGATGTGCTGGGTTTTAAGAGGAGCCAACATAGAGATTGGTTTGACCCCAATGATGCAATGGTAAATGAGCTACTGGCAACAAAGAGGTCTACTTATGAAAAACTTCTTAACCCAAACATTAAGGGCAAAGAAAAACTAGAAAAGATTTACAGAGCGCAGAAAGCAGAACTGCAAAAGGAATTAAGGAGGCTCAAATATACCTGGTGGAGTAATTTGTCTGAGGAAATACAGGCATCTTATGAAAGGAAAGACATTAAAAACTTGTACGGCTTATTGCGACAAGCTTTTGGACGGCAGTCCTCAACGTATGTTCCCTTGAAATCA
The DNA here is from genome assembly GCF_046866305.1 of Octopus bimaculoides. Lineage (NCBI taxonomy): Eukaryota > Metazoa > Mollusca > Cephalopoda > Octopoda > Octopodidae > Octopus > Octopus bimaculoides. Next base: position 34,079,356 of record NC_142932.1, read on the forward strand.
AAAGACGGAAATGAGGTTATTAAGGATCCTCCTGGAATAATGAGCAGATGGAGGGAGCATTTTGCGGAACTTTTCCATAATCCATCTGTAGTGAACATGGATGTCATAAATAATATCCCCCAAAGAGTGATAATGCAACACATGGACGATGCGCCTTCCATTGAAAAAGTAAAACTGGCAATACGGAAACTGAGATCCAACAAAGCTCCTGGGCTGGATGGTATTCCAGCTGAAATTCTGAAAGCAGGTGGGGATTACATCTCCTCCGAAATTCATAGCCTGTTGTGTCGAGTTTGGACTGAGTCCTCTGTGCCACAGGAATGGATAAACGGCATTCTAATCCCCTATATACAAAGGTAAGGGACCCAAATCAGTGTGTGGTAATTCCAGAGGAATAACTCTCCTGGCACATACTGGAAAGATACTTTCGAGGGTCATGTTAGAACATCTCGTGGAGAAAGTGTGTCCACATGTGATTCCTGAGGAACAGTGTGGTTTCAGACCCGAGCGGGAAACGATGGATATGATATTTTCTGCAAGGCAGGTTCAGGAGAAATGTTTACAGGAACAAATGCCACTATACCAGGTTTTTATAGATCTAACTAAGGCATTTGACACGGTAAACAGGGACGCACTGTGAATTGTTTTGTGCAAACTTGGTTGCCCGACACATTTTGTGAGCCTCTTCGAGAAATTGCACAGCAACATGAAAGCTCAGGTAGTTTTTAATGGTAATCTATCTGATGAATTTTCAGTGGACAACGGTGTAAAACAGGGAGATATTCCTGCCCCTACACTTTTCTATATATATTTTGCCACATTGCTTTGGTATGCATTTGAGTATTGTAACAGGGGAATTGGAATCAGATTCCGGACATCTGGTAGGAAATTTAATCTGACCAGGTTTAAATGTAAGGCAAAGGTTTTCAGAGTACTTGTCAGAGAATTGCTCTATGCTGATGATGCTGACTTGCTGGCACATACAGAGGAAGATATGCAACATTTAATGGATAGATCTTCCACTGCATGTACATATTTTGGACTCACAGTAAGTCTGAGAAAAACCAAGGTAATGTTTACCCCCACACCTGGACAAATATACACTGAACCAAACATTTTCGTGAACGGAACAAGATTAGAAGTCATTGAGACCTTCATTTACCTTGGAACCACACTGTCAAGGGATGGTGGTCTTGATGCAGAAATATACCATCGAATAGCGAAGGGAAGTGCTGCATTTGGAAATCTTGAAAAGCGAGTATGGGCTGATAGAGATATCTCCCTGCAGACAAAAATCAGCATCTACAAAGCGTGTTTTATTGACTGTACTTCTTTATTCAGGCGAAACATGGACCACTTACAATCGTCAATTAAAGATGCTAGAAAGGTTTCATCAAAAGTGTCTAAGACGCATCCTAGGAGTAAAATGGAAGAGTTTTGTAGCAGATACAGAGGTTTTGCGCAGGGTGCACTGTAGCTCAAATGAAAAACATATTATCCTGGCCCAAATGAGATGGACTGGGCATGTAATTAGAATGAAGGATGATCGTTTGCCGAAGCGCTTATTTTATGGTGAGCGACCGCGGCAGAAACCGAGAAAGAGGTATAAAGATTGCATTAAACAAAACCTAAAAAAACTAGATATGTCTGAAAGTGATTGGGAAGGAGATGTTCTGGATCGAAGCAAGTGGAGATCTGTTGTCAGGACGAGCTGTGATGTCTGGGAGGAAAAGATGCTTCAGCAACTTGAGCTTAAGCGGGCCTGTCGAAAGGGAAAAATTGTAAACAGTGGAGAATATAGGATGTGTACTGTATGTGATCGCGTTCTTCTGTCAAAAGCAGGATATGTGAATGACATGAAAACACATGAGGGTAGAAATTCCAGACACCCTAAATACCAACCGCCTTCTGCGACATGTGGCATATGTCACAAGGTTTCTAAAACAATACCCGGACTTAAGAGACATATGCTGGTTCACAGAGGCGTTTCCTTAGAATCAGATACCAGCGAGCAAGGATCAAGAGGCTTGAACATTTGTCATCTGTGTTGTAGACCTTGTCGCTCAGCAGCCGGACTTCAAAGTCACTTGAGGGATCACTAACGGAGTGATTTTACTGCGTGATGATGTGTGTGGATTGTTGATGGGATGGCTAACGTCTGTCAAGATGGAGCGGTCGTCGTCATATATACATCTGTGTGTGTGCTTATTTGTCCTTTCACCACCAGCGTTTGCCAACTGATGTGGGTTTGTTTACGTCTCTGCAAGATAGAGTTTCAGCAAAAGAACCTGATGTGATAAGCACAAAGTCTAAGAAAGGAAATACCTACGTTAATGTGTTCGACCAAACCATTCGAAACGGTACACCTCTAGGATCGCTGTCCAATGTTTGAAACTATGGAAAAAGAAGCTGCACATATGAAAACGGATATACATCGTTGTGGAACTATAAAGAAGAAGAAATACATTCGAAGTTATTATTCCATGCATAATATTTCAATTGATTTATTGAATAATAATAATAATAATAATAATAATAATAATAATAATAATAATAATAATAATAATAATAATAATAATAATAATAGTAATAATAATAATGGTAATAATAATAATAATGATAATAATAATATGCACATAATATGCAGAAAATGACCAACAACTACAGGGCTTACTAGCGATTGCTAAACAATTCAGTGGTGACATCAGGATACAATTTGTCCTCGATAAATGTGCAAACGCTACCTTTATCAAAGGAAAAATGACAGAAACATCTAACGTTAACGTTGACAAGCAGAATGTCATAAAGGAGTTAGAACCAGCGGAGAGCTACAAATACCCAGGGGTACATGAAAGGGATGAGGGAAAGGATCAGAAGAGAATGTTATCGCAGGGTAAGAGCAATACTCAACACGGAGCTGAATGCAAGAAACAGGATCGAAGTGATCAATACTTTAGCCATAGTAGTCATGACTTACAGTTTCAATATCATTAACTAATCAATTACTGAAATATGTAATATGGACAGAAAAATACGAAAATTGTTGGCAATGCATATATTGCATCACCCAAAGGCAGATATAGAACGAAAAGGGGGAGCCCGTGGACTTTTACAACTGGAATTAACAATAACATTGCCCCGATTGGCCTAGACACCTACCTCAAACACTTTGTTGACTGAATGTCAAAAATTGTCTCAAAATATGAAAACAAGAAAGCATCTTACTCAGTAACAAAACAGGCAAAGGGATATCTAAGTGAATTCCAAATACAACAAATTCCAGAATTAGACGTACTAGAAACAAGCACAGAAAAAGCTAAGCGTTCGAAAACCTGTGCTAAAACTGCTGGCTTAGATATTCTTACTGATAAACGGCAAGAAAAATCTCTCAATGGCAAATAGCCAAAGAGAGCAAATAATGCTGATGTGAAGTCGACAAAGCCCTTACCCATCAATGGTTAATGGCTCCTGGCTTAAAATCAGAAATAGATGGGTTTATCATAGCAGCCCAAGAATAATGCCTACCTACAAGGAACTGCCTGGCGAACATATTAAAGAACGGCAGCTGCCCAATATGTCGTGTATGTCAACAACAAAATATAAAGATTGATAATGTTGTCTCCATGTGCAGTCTTCTTGCGCCTACAGAATATCACAACAGGCATGATACTTGATTTTGACTTGAACTTTCAGCTAGATCTCCGAGCGTCAAAATATTTGTAATCAATATTCGTATAAAATATAATCCGTTGTATTAAGTTTATTCCATGAATATCAGATAATGTTAAACAGGAATACGGAGCGTAAGTAAATACGCTCTAAGGATTAAAGTATCGCGTCTTCAATTTCGCGATCAATAATGTGGCAGCATTTATTGCCTAAGATACGTCCAGTTATCTGTCGTCGAGATGCAAGGACTTGTAAGAAGCTATTAATAAACCATTATTAGAAATCAATAAAAACAATTTAATTAGAGCATAATCAATGTTCAGTGATGTCTGGAGCAAACACTGCTGTTCTCTAATAGTATATATATTTCGGTCTTAAATATCTAATTTGCAGAGGTGAGAAATTCGACCTCGTTTAGTCTGATATTGTTTTATATATTTATTTTCTTCCTGTTTTCATTTATTCGACTGTGGCCACGCTAGACGTCTGCCCTTAGTGGTTTGTGTACGATTAGTTTTAGTTCACCCCCATATAAGGTTCAGTGTGGTAATTATTTTATCGATTTTCTTATATGGAATCACTTTATAGATGCAAAGTAAACCAAATCGGAATGTTACACAAGTAAATGTAGACACATACAAACAATGAGACATGTTAACAAATGTTAATAATATTAAAAATTGAGACAGCGCGCTGGCAGAACAGGTAGTAGGCCGGGCAAAATAATCACATTTTTAGTTCAATATCCACTAAGGTCGGCTTTATGCTTCATCTTTTCGAGATCGATAACTAAGGTGCCAGTTGAGCACTGAGATCTATATAATCGACATACGACCTTCCCGAACATTCTGTCCTTGTCCCAAAATTTGAAACCAATAATATTAAAAATTATTCATCCCTGTCACTTCTTATAGTTCCGGTTGGACAGAACAGACGTTGACATCGGAGCGGTTTCATTGTAGACTATATACTCGAATATTCGGTGATCGGCGACAGCAGCAGCAGCAATGGTAATAGTAGTAGTAGTATTTGGAGGAGGAGGAGGAGGAGGGGGAGGAGGGGAGGTACAGCAGCAGGTAAAAATTTCTTTCTCTATGAAGAAAACACAAGAATGACCTAGTGGTACCTTACATCATCATTTTTAATTTAGACGACAAAGGAGGAGATTTATCGACATCATCTCACCAATCTCTAATATTGTCATTGAACACAGAGTATACTTTGCTGGTTTCTGCTACGGTGCAGGGCCTACCAGAATTTCTATTTTGGACTCTTCCGCAAAATAAATGAAAATAGTATTGGCAGATATACACAACATCAATTTGAGCATCGAGGATAGAGAATCCTGGTGCTGCATTGCTCTAAGAATCAATGTTACGGCCGCTTGAAGAAGGGAGAGGAGAAGACGAAAGTGGAAAACGAGAACGAGGAGTTGGGTTTTATTATGCGATCAGATATTTCACGTAATCTCTTTGGATTATTTGTTACGAATCTTTATGGATGATAATTAATGTAAACATAAATATATCTGCGGGTATAATTGATTTTCATTCGTCCAGAATTAATGAAATATTTATCTGTATTACATCTAACTCGATTCAGTGCATACACAGATCTCTTTGCGAAATTTTAATTTGTCCTGCATCAAATCAAATCAACTGCTATAAGAGTGAGAGTGCTCGACAAAATAAATACAAAGCCTAATAGTTGAGTCTACGAAGAGTTAAGTTTGACCTCAACACTCCAACAGCTATACTAATAAGTTTGTTTACGTTAATGTTCCTCTGAAGATGTTACATGAAGGAGACAACAGGAACGATGCATCCAATGTTTGAATTCCAGTGGGAAGACATACGGAAGATATTGATATGAAGGAGACTGGGTACAGTATTTAGTGCATGGTCAGAGTCAAGAATGCCTAATGGATATTGCAGAGGACCATCCAGCTTTGAAGAGAAGGGGTTATTATTAAAATTGGAAAGAGAGAGAAACATAGAGACAGCAAGACAGAGAGAAAGAGAGATGAAACCAGTTGCTAGAGAGTGGTATACGTGACTTGGCACCAGGCATTCTTCATTTATCAATCTATTATAGTCTTTGTATTCGATATAATAAGTGTTATAATTAGTGGAATGTTTTATACGCATGAAGATTTACTTCATAGATTTCATTCGTAAACGAATCGTTAACCGGTCTGGATTTTCGCTATTACTATTTTACCTGATCTAATGTGAATGCATAAAGAAAGAGGTGCTTTGGCAGTTGAATCAATAAAACAAAAGAAAATTAGACAAATAGTTAGAAAGAAACAAATGTATAAATCGAATGGATGGAATGTGCCACAGAAAAAAAAACCCTTTTCAACAATTACTCTTCAAACTTTAACCTATATTATTGTTATTCATTAAATAATAAATTCTCTACTCTAATTAAGCAAGACTAGCAAAATATAATATACATAAAAGTTATTCAGTTGACGTGACCATTTTGTTTCTTTTTTGGTAGACGTCATCTACAAAAATAATATGAGAAGTCCATAGGCCAACACTTCACTTTCTATTCTACATTTATTTTTAGGTTTTTATCGTAATATGAAGCGTGGAATATGTCTTATGTTATTATGCAATATACGAAACTGAATGTATTTGTCGAGGCTATATAGAACGATTGAAGTATTTTTCTCATGTAGTTGATTGTGGATTACTATTTAATAATACCTACTGTTCAGAACCGGTTGTCATAAGCAATAAAAGCACTTAGATAATTAATAACAGAGTGAAAAAAAAAACATTAATTACTCGCAATGAGAGGTGACCATAATTGCAGGATATGTACAGGTCAATGACATTCGTTTCGTGATAAAATGCAGACCTCTACTCTAACTAACCATACACTCGTTAGAGATACCGAACAGAGATATTAATTTGTTATATTTTCGTTCAAATTTCCAACACGAACGTGTGTACTATTGGAAGTTCCAGCAGAACTAACAGCTTCATTCAAAGCTGCAATGTTGCATTAGTAATGAGATGCAAAACAATTACAGAAAAGTTTATTATCCACAACAATTCTTAACAATTTTATGATGTGTCAATTTTGTCGAGTCAGCCGTTGTAACGTTCGAGGTTATTGCCTTATTTAATCTGCAGCTATATCTGTACAATCAAACGTGTTAAATTTCCATATTTTCTAATGAACCTCTTCAACGTTCAACCGTAATTATATTTTGAACAGTTGGTATCATAAGAAATGTATATCGCTTGTACTAATGCAATCATTGTCTTTGAAGTCCGATTGTCTTTTTTTCACAGAGTTTTCAATTTATTCTGCATCTATTCTGAAACAATAACAACGACTTCATTAAATGCGCTTGCCCTCGTGGAAGAATCCCTTTAAAAAGGTAGTAAAACCATAATTTTCAACTCGTTATTCTTGAATAAATGTGAATTTTTATAATTAAAAGTGAGATAGATCTTTGAATTACGATGTAGAATATTTTCTTCGATAGGTGTTTTCTATTCATTCAATTCATTTTTTATTATGTTTGGTATGTCAAGGCGCGGTGAGCTGGCAGAATCGTTAGCACGCTGGGCGAAATGCTTAGCACTATTTCGCCTGCCGCTAGATTCTGAGTTCAAATTCCGTAGAGGTCGACTTTTCCTTTCAATCTTTCGGGGTCGATTAAATAAGTAGCAGTTACGCACTGTGGTCGATGTAATGGACTTAATTCCTTCCCCCAAATGTGAGGCCTTGTTCTTCTAGGAGAAAGGATTATTAGGTATATTAAGGTCCCGTGTTGTCAGAATTATTAGCACGCCAGGCGAAATGCTTAGCGGCATTTCGTCTGATAAATTAAGAATCAGCTGAGTTCTGGGGTTGATGTGATCAACGGTTCCCCTCCCCTCAAAATCCAGGCCTTGTGCCTGTAGTAGAAAGAATCATATTAGGTATGTTTCGTAAATTAAACTCCAATATTTTGCATGCTGTGAAGTTTTAGAAAATCTTACATCAACGCCTATTATACATTCAATCTTGATGTTGTAGTGAATTTAATTAAAGGAATCAGAACCGCAGAAAGAACTGTGATTTTTCTGGTGCGAATGGGATTTTAAACTTTTAACCCTCATTCCGAAACAAACCCCACGATAATAATGAGCTCACCAAATGAAGGTGATAATTATTCTTACACACACCTTCTCCCATATTCTAATCAGATGCACAGTTGTGACATCAAATAACCATGCGCCTTTTAGTTTGTTTTCTTCCTGCAAATCATTCGACAAATCTGGCAGCTTGATTAATGCCACGATTAAAATTTGAACAATGTGCTCATTTGTAGATTGATTACACCTCTGATTAATTAAACTGAATAACGAAGCATTTTCCAGAAGTACGTTTCATCAAAACATGTGAGCTAACTACCAAATAGCAGATACCCTGAGTAAATCCTCTACATTGAAAAAAAACAAGTGGTATTTATTTACTACGGGACCAAAGGTTTCAGGTTTATATGTTCGTGTATCCTCACAGCAATTTATATGTAAAAATATGTCAGTTTGTACCACAGAGGGTTGTAGGAAACAAATATAAGTAGGATTTCAGAAAAGTGACGTAGTTGTTGGGGCGCTGGGAATATCCCACAGTAAGCTGGATGCCTAATATGTTTTGGAGACGATCATTTTCGCATCTGAACGCAAACACACAAAGACACGCGCCTGCAGGCAGATAAGTGCAGATAAAGAGAGGCGGATTTACATATTTAATTTAACTTTTTTCCAAACCATAAAAATGTATATAGCAGAAGGAAAGAAAGAAACACACATAGAATAAGGGGAGAATGAGTGACACTTTAAAACGTCTGATGTCAAATACTGGGTATATATTCTCTTCATACATAACAGTGGCGCTCATAGTATCGAACTATATATTATATTACATGTTAAAGATTTTCCTTTTGGTAATGTCTGAAAAGTAGAGTTGCCGTGGAATATCAGGAGGGGACGGTCACATAAACCTTTAGGCATGATGTGTGTATCGCAATAAAATCTTATTGTGTTATGTAGAAAATTTGAAAAATACATGTAAACACTAAACGATATAATTTTACTATTGCCACTGTTAATGGAAAAGAGACCACACTAATGATTTTCACCATTTTGTCCACAGATCCTGCACTTATCACTTTCTGATGTGTTCTGTATTCCGTAATTTATGCAGTTTGTTCTTAGTGCTTGCTCTTGGGCAGCACAGATTTTATTATTATCATCATCATCATCATAATCTTGCTATTGCCATCATCATCATCATCACCATGTTATGTTATTGTTTTTTTAATATTTATATTGCCAGCTAGTGTATTTTATACAATTCATTTCAATCTAATTCTGAAAACGATTAGAATAGTAAAGATTTCGTTTAACTTAAAACATCAGTGATCGAAGGTCAATGTAAACGGAAGATGATTGTTCTATTATTATGCGTAAGTACTGGCTCAAAATAAAGGAAAAACAGAATCATTCAAATACTGAATAACTCTCTGTACCAGTCAGTATATCAAATAATTGAGGCCATTTAGTTTGTTGTTCCTCAGTCCTTGATAAGCTACGATTGGCAAAGATTACGTTAAAAGTATTTTAGGTATGCTATTTTCTTGTTGGTTATTTCGGTCTACATTACAGAAGGAATCCATTTTAAAAGCAAGATGGCGTTACTGTTTCTTTGCTATTTCTAGAATATTGATTGACTACGTAAAAGCGATTTGTTGGCTTTGGGGTTTGTAAGTTTATTTGACATACGAAAGTTAAACTATTCAACTGTTTAATATTTCCCCCATTCATTGTGATCAGCTTCATTTGTAAATCCTGATAAATAAAACTAAACAGAGTGAGTCAATTTTTTTGGTGAAGAATGAGAATAAAATGTAGAATATTTGTGGGGAATGGAGCCAACGGGGCAAATGCGATAAAGCCCGATAGGGGGTTTCGAAGGAAAAAAAGTACCAATCAAAATCCAACTCAAAAGAGTTAAAGAAGTTTTAAGATTTTAACATTCAGAATGGGAAGAACATGTGGATAAGTCATGCTCGGAATCCTTGATCTATCATACTTGCTACGATTTCATAAGTTTCTATGGAAATGCTATAGCTTTTTTTTCTTTCGAATTTACCAGAGTAGGTTATTTTGGGATTTATTTGCGTTTTCTTTCTCGAAATAAAAGGCGTGTTATCTAGTAAAGCTGGATATAAGAACGTAATAATATTTCATTCTAGTTATTTCTTCTCCTCAAACTGTCTTTTAAAATTAAACTCCATCCTGCAGTGAGCCAAATTACATACTGCAAGATATGCGTGAAAACATCCAGGGAATCTATTCGATCGAAATAAATGCAAAATATTCACAAAGCATTCCTTCACAAACTTACAGCTTTTGCTAGCACGGCTCCAGTTATTGTAGTTTCTTATTCTTGAATTCCTGAATTCTAATTTTCTCCTTTAATTTATTCAAACGCACACAAACACACACACTCATACTCACATATATATTTATATGTGTGTGTGTGTGTTGTGTGTGTGTGTTATGTATATATATATTCACATCCACAGTATCTATCTGTCAATCTATCTATCTATCTATCTATCTATCTATCTATCTATCTATCTATCTATATATTTATCTATCTATCTATCTATCTATCTATCTATCTATCTATCTATCTATCTATCTATCTGTCTGTCCGTCTTGATCTCTAGTTTTATATATATGCACTATGCATAAACACAACTAAACACACGCATATATATATATATATATATATATATGTATATATATATATATATATATATATATATATATATATATATATATGTGTATATATATATATATATATATGTGTGTGTGTGTGTGTGTGTGTGTGTGTGTGTGTGTGTGTGCGTGTGTGTACTTTCAGAATACACTTTCGTATATAAATAAAGTGTAAGAGACTCGCAAGAATAGCAATGGCTGCGACAAAGGGTTATTGGAAAGCCATTTCTTATATGCGTTCTCCTTCATCGAATATCATTTATCTGTATATATCCGTATCAATAGACTGTGGCCATGTTGGAATATCGCCTTGAAATGCTGCATCGAAAAAATCCATCTCAGAATTTAGAGTTTAAATCTCGTTATTATATTTTGTTATATCTTATATAGAAGCTCTGAGTTACGGGATATATAAAAGAAACATCAACGGCAGTCACGCGATAATGAGGGACAAACATCTTTCTCTCTCTTTGTCTTTCTCTCTCTCACTCGCGCATACACACTCACACGAACGCACACATATATATACACAAACATACACACATATACACACACGAATACATATACATATATATATAGGGATTCCATTCAGTTTCCTTCGACGAATTTCAATCACAGGGGTTTAATGGATCCGAAGCTATAGTAGAAGACCATTGCCACGTCAGATGTCCCGGAGTAGAACTAGTTGGTAATCACATGCCTTCGCCTACATTCAAACTTTCTAAAATCATTTCATCGATATTTATACAAAAGTTATTTGTTAACATTGAACCCCATACAAAATGTGGCGAGCCTGCAGAGCCGTTAGCACTCCGCTCAAAAATGCTGTGTTCAAATTCCGCTAAGGCTGACTGTGGAATACTTTTCTTCGTTTTTTTTTTTCGAGTTCGATAAAATAAGTTCTAGTCGGACAATGATGTCGATGGAAGCGACGTACCCCTACTCCCAAAAAGCTGGCCGTGTACCAAACTTTCAAATGATTGTTGTTCCTGATTTAGTTAAGTATTCTGCACAGGGAGATTATTCTAACTTCGTCTATATATATATATATATATATATATATATATATATATATATATATATATATATATATATATATATATATATCAACTTTGAGTTCTAAGTGAGAATCATCAAATGATTTTAAGTTGTCTCAATCAGATATTAAAGGCGGCATCGTACCACACTTTTTCCGTAGCAGAAGGTTTGCGTTTGATGATTATGTTCAATATTTTACGCTCAAGAAATTGCTTCAGTGGTCATGACACTATAGTTCCGAAAACAATCTTTCAAATATTTTATTTCTTCCTCACAAATCGCTGTGCAAATTATGGCTGATGAGCTTGTAATTATCTCTGGAACGAAATCAATATGATCGTCTGTATTCCATATCTTAACATTGAATATGAAAACAGAAGCAGTAATACAATCAATCGTTATTTCCCAATGCATGTCTAATAGGCACATTTACACATATATTAACATATATATTAACGCATATATTAACTACGGCGATTGCGATCTGAACTTCTTTGAAGAAATTTTCAGGCTTAAATCAGACATTTATAAGTCTTTATATTCTTTTATACTACAAACCAATTGTTATCTCATATGAGGTTTCCAAACAAATTTAAGTTATCTTATGTTCAGTTGCTCTTGTAAACTAATTTTTAAATCTTTTTAGTTTTCCGATTCATTGCTTTGAATTTTCAAGATTCAATTTCGTAGCTTATATCAGCTAAAGTAATATCATTTTATACAATCACACTGACTATTTTTTTATCTTTTGCTTTATGTTTCCATTTCAGTTTAATTTACTTCTCAATCTGGTCTGTGTTGCAGTGTTTATCATATAAACTCTTCTAATAATCGCTTTACCATGCACACCTGTATAAACCATGACGTTCCCTCCCCTTCTCCCCCCTCTCCTTTCTCTGTCTCTTCTCCATTGTTGTCTCTTGTCCCTTCTCTGTCTCTCTCTCCTTTTTTTGTCTCTTCCTCCTCTCTCACCTTTCTCTGTAATACGATCAAATTACTTTAATTCAAATTCAAAATTGCTGAAGACCAACATCACACTTGAAACTCGAATTTCACTCAAACTATTTTGAACCATAGATGTAACTCCCAATAAATATGATTAGTGCCCGTTCCTATAACTGAAAGAATTAAAAGACGAAAGAAAGATTAATGGATATCACATCCCTAATTAACCTTTATTTCCAGTAATGTCGTGGCACTCAGTCGGTTACAATGACAGGGGTTTCAGTTGATCCGATCAACGGAAGAGCTTGCTCATAAAATTAAAGTGCAAGTGGCTGAGTACTTCACAGACACGTGTACCTTTAATGTAGTTCTCGGGGAGATTCAGCGTGACACAGAGTGTGACAAGGCTGGCCCTTTGAAATACTGGTACTACAGAAACAAGTAGAAATTGTGAGAGAAAATTGTGGTGAAAGAGGACAGCAGGATTTGCCATCACCGCCTGCCGGAGCCTCGTGGAGCGTGAAGTATTTTCGTTCGATAAACACTTACCGCGCTCAATCTGGGAATCGAAAGCGCGATCCTACGACAACGAATCCGGTGCCCTAACCACTGGCCCATTGCGCCTCCACTGCAGTAATCTACATACACAGTAGTACACCAATTCACACATTGTGTTCATCGTATAAAGTGTTCATCTTTAAATTTTAGAGATGACTTTATGAAATATTGAGAGCGTACGCTGCTGATAAAACACATAGAAGTACAGATAATAGGAATAATGAAATTCATAAAGATCACTTTATTTTCGCTGCATATTTCTCTACGAATATCTGCTCAACTAAACATTTATTTCCTGTATGACGTCTCTAATATTTCGCTTAAGCGAAGCAACTCCACACAAGATGAATGAATCGTTTACTAAAACTGATTTAAGCGCTGAACTATTGTTTCTAAAACTGTTGGACGATATTCTGTTCAAATATGATACATTGCTTTGTACTTTGCTGGAAATATATGTTAATGTATAAATTATTGTTATTTAAAATAAAATTATAACATTCATAGCAAGATTTATTAAGAAATGCTAGCCATTAACATATACTGCCACCATTAAAATATACTGCAGTCACAAAATAATAATTATGTCAATCATCCGTTTGAATAGTATTCTATACCTAGTCGAAATATCAATTATGGAAAGTATTTTTGTATGCCATTATATGTTACTTAGCAATATAAATCCGCAAGAAAATGTCTGCGAGATACAGCTTATAGATTTTGATTATATATCAATGTTCACCATGTTATATTGAACGAATCTTTAGTCAGATATTATCACAATTTCCCGTCTTCAGCAATATCGATATTTACCAAGATTCTTGCAATTTATGCTGTAGTATTTTACTATGTTACATTAGAAATTATTTTTAACGTTAACATTTTTAGTATACGCCATTTTATTTTATCATTATATTAATCTCCCGTGTAACTGGCTTAGCAAATATGAAATTTGATAGGTATGATAGACTGCAAAATGCGATTATTTGAGTTCATTTATAATTGTAATACATATCTTATATCATGCACTACTTTCAATAATTTTAGTCTTTACAAGTTACACATTTACCACAAAGTACAGTTTTTAGAATGGATATTTCTTACATTTTTTAAAATATTATTTCACCTTAATAACAGGGATATAATTTATGTATTAAAAATGCTTGTGCTAATGACCGATTGCTTATATATGGAAGAACTGAGTTATTTGAATTTATTCCAGATTTATATTTAAGTTACGGTTGGTCATTTTACTTATATATTTACTGAATATTTTTTTCTAAATGTAACAAATCAATCATACATTTATTATGTTCATTGACATATCCAATCTTAGAGACTTTTTTTGTTTTCCTTAAATAACTGACTTTCGTTTAGAAATATTCTTTTGCAAGACCCATACCTATAATTCTTTAAATTTCAGATTCATTGCGCTATTTCTTTTCAAAAGTTGAGTTATTCTCTAATAATAATCATTTGTACTCTAGGCTCAAAACCTGAAATTTTTATGGGATGGGGTGCAGTCGACCCCGATTCGCAACTGGTTCTTAAGTTATCGACCCCGCAAAGATGAAATGCAAAGTCTACCTCGTTAGAATATGATCTCAGAACGTAGTCGCAGATGAAATACCGCAAAGCCTTTAGGCCGGCATGCTAGGGATTTTACCAGCTCACCGCATTTTTCTCTAATAGTATTAATACTGCTTCTGTGTGCAGAGATAAGTATTCCAAGCAGCTCGCAGATTCATTTTAAGACGTTAACGATCAAAATACCTTTGATCGTGACCAACATTTTTATGGTTTGCGAGAAGTTTTCTTAAACCAGGCAAACCTAAATGCGTTAAAATGGTTTAACTACGGATAGAGAGAGAGAGAGAGAGGTGGGGAGGTGCGCGAGAGAGATTGTGAGTTTCCTTTTTGTATTTAACATTTTTAAAGTATTAATTTTAAGAATCAATTTAAAATCCATACACTTTATAATTGCATTCAAGTGTATAAAAGAATAAACAATGATGGTTATTTGTATATTATTTAAGCGTCGACTGGTGCTATAGTGCGGTTTAAAATGCTATTAATTTATTCGTAAAAAAATATTTTAAAAAATTTCATATTCAGTATTATTTGCGTAGTTTTTTTCCCCTTTAATGTTAACTTTGAAGTTGTATTACTTATGGTTTTTAAGACGAATAGGTAGTGAAGTTTTAATTGTGATATATTTTGAAACTTTGTAACTTATATAGAAATAAATCTATTTCCAACAATGAAAATATAAAAAGTAGGTTCACTTCTAACATTCAAAATATAGTAGACGTGTTTACAATCACCTCTGCATATATTCCAATGTGTATACCTCCTAAGCAATAACCTGTCAGTTTTCGTACTGTCAGGACTCACTGACATTTGACTTTCTAGGAGTTACAAAGCGCTGAAATATTTCGGTGTGTGCAATGTCGTTATACGTATTATGTGTAAAACTTTTTCTATATCTCTTACGAAAGGCTGCAAGATAATCTTCTTGCTCATCCTATGATATTCGTTGAAACAGTCTTCCTGTGAAAATGTCACGTTGCAGCGTGTGGCTACGAGGATTTCTCCGGCTTTGACTGTATTGTTTATGTTGAAAACACAGGTGCAACTCATGACAATTGATTCAGTTCTCTGGAAGTGGTTACTAAAATAACAGAAGTTCTCAAAACACATTTCGAGTATTCATCTAAAATTAAAGCCTCCACTATTTAACACACTTTACATGGAGCGTGAGTATAAAATTGAAAAAAGAAAAAAAATGTTTCATCAGGCCGTAATAAAATATTTTAATGTGACATTAAAGATTTTGTAGAAAGTCTTAAAAGCGAATTTTTCAATAATTTCGATATTTGTAGCGGCTTGCAACTAACCCCTACCAACCTGCATGCATATATATATATATATATATATATATATATATATATATATATATATATATATATATATATATATATATATATATATATATATATATATATATATATATATATATAAATATGTATGTAGATATGTGTGTGTACGAGTGTGTGTGTGTATGCGTGTGTATGAGTGTGCGCCTGCGGAGTTGTGTTTGTGTGTGTGTATATTCGCTGTAAATTCTACTTAAGTTTTATGCTGAAGTATTTTCATTTTATAGAACCGTCAGTAAAATGTTTCTATTTAGCAAATTTTTTTATGCCATTGTAAATAAATCTATTGACTTTATCAAAACCCGAAATCGTACAAGGTCAACGTTGGGAAAATATAGGTCTCGTGACACGTCTGTAAATTGTTATTACCTTAATTTGGCCTCTATTTAAATAAAAAATGTCGACGCCTAATTCAATAATCCTTTCTACTATAGGCACAAAGCCTGAAATTTTTTGGGGAGGGGATCAGATCGACCCAAGTGTTTCACTGGTACTTATTGTATCGGCTCCGAGTGTGAAAGGCAAAGTCAACCTAGGCAGAATTTAGCCAAATTCAATGATGCCAATTCTATGCGGGTTTGTGTTTATTAACACATACGCCATAGAAACTGGGCCCATGAGCCTGATTAGGCTTTAAAAGGGGCGCAAAAGAAAAAGAAGGTGGCGAGCTAGCAGAATGGTTTGCGCATCGGACAAAGTTTTCAGGCGTATGTCCTCCGTGTTCGTAATGTTCTGCGTTGAAAATTCCGCCGAGTCTGACCCGGGATTTCACCGATTTTGAGTCGATAAAATAAATTCTGTTGAAATACCGGGAATCGATGTAAGCGATTAACCTTCCCGCTCACTAAGGAAAGTTTGAAATCTTGAAACCACTTAAAATATACAAAGACGAGAACACAATACACGTGACGATAGAATAATGAACATCTGATTTAAAAAAAAAATTATCCACAAAAGTTAAGTAGAATATCTACGTAACTTTTATGGCACAGATATTTTATATTTTGTGAAAATGAAAACACCTTATAAGAAATATTGACTATAATGCTGATTATAAAAACGACAGAGAAGATATATAAGAATGGCAATGTGGAATTTCCTTGTTTACATCATTCATATCACATATGTTATTGGATGTGAAATTAATATATTGGTAATTGGTTGTCGAACTCACAAAAAAAAAAATACTAGTTACAGTCTTATATAAAAGATTATAATTAAACAAATGAACATCTTAAACTTGATAAGTTGCGTAAATAAACAGCAGAATAATAAAAGTAAAAAAAAAACGAAAATTCTGACTGGATTTTATTAAGAAATAACAAAATAATCAAGAAATATTTACTAATGGAATTAGACAA
>NC_142932.1:34101662-34119162 GCF_046866305.1 Octopus bimaculoides
TTCATGCATCAGTGTTTGGACGTTGTTTTTCTCTTCGGACAAAGCTAATCCTGGATCAATGAAAGTGAACAAGATTGATGCCTCTTGTTTACAGAAATCAGGAATCAAATTAGTTTGTGAAGCTTGCTCATATCTGCCAAATTGATAATTAAATATCTCGTGTTCACAGAATAGCAGCAATCCAAGCGATATCGTACGTATTCTTTGATGGCTAATTTGTGCTGCAAAGACAAAATGAAATAGCAATTAATCTATTCCTCATCACTCCTGCTGGAACGTATTCATAATAATTACGTACATCAATGCATATCGTCGTCGAACGAAAGGGATTTCTTTACTTGTTTTGCAGCTCTAAGTATTACAGAAAATGACAATATTAATTCAATCAAAGGGACAGAGGTAAAAGGAAGACCGATGGCGGCATCACTTGATGGAATTCTTCATTTCGACCGGTTACCTCATCCTACAATATCCATTAATGGATCAGTTGTTGTAGTTAATGTTGTATGATCACATTTCCAACCGATATGGCAAACGTATGATTAAAGGCAACAAAGCAAAGACCATCCCGTATATTTAGAAGTAGTCTTAAACTACTATATTAACTAATGCTCTTTTCCGAAAGTAAGTTGACATTTTGTTGGTCAGAAACAATATTTTAACAAATTGGAATATAATTTTCGAAACTATTTTCAAACCTATCAATGTAACTCTGGAGGAATTCTAGTTGACCAGCCAACGTTCAAATAACTCTAGTCGTAATTATTCACTCTTTTCTTACTGTATTAAACGATACACAATTCTTTATAAATGGGTAATTGTCATTTGAATGGCTGTTGGCTATTCTTTCGAGAAAACTGAAGGACCACACAGATGTTGTTCTAATAAGCTTCTGTTGTGTACCAGTGGCATAACCTACTAAGTACTATCGACTATAATCTGCGAAAATTGAAGTTTTGCCTCTCCTAACAAAATCAATATTAACATAGTCTTATCATGGGCTCTAAAATAATCGTAAAAATACGTTTATCATATTTTATATCTATATATTATGACATTTATCGACTACAATTAACCATTATAGACATATCCTATAGCAAAAAGGGGATTAATTTATTTCATGTTTTTCCCCAAAGAAATATTTAACAAGTAACTAATGAACGTCTCTTAGATCTTCCTACAATACTGTGCAATACTAATAGACCATATCGAATCATATAAACATCTAAAAAGCAATCGATCTTTTGATATTAATGTCTACTGTCAAATTTCGCTGAGTCCATTAACGACGTCTCAAGTTTCGAATTAGGAAGTTAGCTATAAACCTAATCAATCACTTGTCCAGAAAAAAAGTTCAATAAGCGTAGCAGGAAAATTCAGAGGCCATTAATTTCCAAAATATGTGAGAAATTCTTCAGAACGAACACAGGATATTTGCTACGATTTTTACCCCCTTAATGAACGGAAGCTTATGAAGGAGGTAACATTGCAAGATTTATTTTTGTCACCACTCTCTCTATAGAAACTTCGCTATTTTCTCTTTTTTGTGTAGGTGGAAAACTAATAAAAGCAACGAATCTATTGCAACCTGCTGATTGTGATGCCAATTTCACTCTCAATTGTATAGAAAACATCGCCAAGCTTATAACAGGATCCAGTGCTAATTACACTCTGCATAATAACACTAATCAATTTTTCAGGATCTCACACACGTCACGCCAAGGCTATATAAAGTGATATATGTAGGCGTTTCAAAATTGGTTATTTCTTTTTCTTTTATTCTCTTACTTGTTCCAATAATTTGAATACGGCCATGATGGAACACCGCCTTTAGTCGAACACATCGACCCCGGGAATTATTCTTTGTTAACCTAGCACTTATTATATCGAACACTTTTGTCGAACCGCTAATTTACTAGGACGTAAACACACCAACATCAGTTGTCAAGCGATGGTGGGGGAACAAACACAGAGACACCAACACACACACACACACACACACACATATATATATATATATATATATATATATATATATATATACACCGGGCTTCTTTCAGTTTCCGTCTACCAGATCCACTTACAAAGATTTGGTCGGCCCGAGGCTATAGTAGAAGACACTTGCCCAAGGTGCTACGCATTGGGATTGAACCCGGAACCATGTGGTTTGGGAAGCAGGCTTCTTAGTACATAACCACGTCTACGCCTAGGCATGATATGCATCACATCATTAAAAAAGTATATCTTGTCCTTATGATATTTTGATAGTTTTAAAGGCGACTCATTTTTGTACAAGAATTATCTAAGAAACTAATGTTACTTTTATTTCTTGGCCCTAAGCGGCGAACTGGCCGAATCCTTAACATGTCGGGCAAAATGCTTACTGGAATTCCGCCCGCCTCATTTCGTTTAGGTTTCAAACACCAAGGAAATTGACCTCACTTTTCATCCTTCAGGGGTCGATAAAATGAGTACCATTTGAGTACTAGGATGGATGAAATCTTTTGCTCCCCTCCTATAAATCTCTGGCCTTGAGGCAAAATTAGAGAGGATCATCGTTCTGTAGGCTAGAAGGTATAGGACAGGCTCTTTTCATCACCAGAGAAAAAGCCTGCAGGCTGAATCGTTAGCGCCTCGGAAAAATCCTGAGTATTACTTCTTCCGGTACTCTACGATCTGAGTTCAATAACATCAGTATCTATTGAGAAGTGGGGCTGGTGTCGTCACTCTCCGTAAACTGTCAGATTGTGGCCAAAATTTGAAGCAGGTTTTCACTAAACTAATCCTTATTTAATGCCTTTATTGCTCTTTCGAGAGCACGTGTAGCATGGATGTGTACAATGTTTAGTTTAATGGTTGCTTTTCTTGAAATGAAACTGCTGCAATATGTCCACAATTATCAAAATGACAAGCATAATGTATACTCCAACAGTTTTCGTATTTTTCAACAAATCTTTTTATCCTTTCAAGGGCCCTTGTAAGTATAGGAATTGTATCTGCTTTTTCAACTCCCCAAGTAGGGTTATCACAACTCCCAAGCCATTTTATTTCGCTAATACCTCCGTTTCGTCTTTAAAGATATACTGTTATCAGTCACGAAGTATTAACTACTATGCCACGGGCATATGGCGTAGTGGTTAAGAGCGCGGGCTACTAACCCCAATATTCCGAGTTCGATTCCAGGCAGTGACCTGAATAATAATAATAATAATAATAATAATAATAATAATAATAATAACATCGGGGAATTACCTTAGGAATCGAGGTTCGAAATTTCCCCAAGACACCTGATGAAGGCTGGAGGGTATGTCAGCCGAAACGTTGTGTAATCAATAAACAAGATGAGGACGAATATCCGATAAATGTAAATAATGTAAATATCATTGTGCATTGTTTTGATAAACATTTGTTGACAAACTACCAAGATTTAAAACACTTTGGAATTGAGTTTTAATTATAGCAATTTACTAAATGACGTAAAACAACTAGATAATGAAGGCAATGTGTACTTTTGTTACCAAGGGGATTTCTCTATTTTTCTTTAAATATAAATATGAGTATTTTTTTAGCTTGAGAACAAAATTATCTCATGAAATTTTTCTAACAATTTTAAAAAAATGTATTGCATTGTAAATGACAACAAGAATCGAGCAAACAAATTTAATATGTAATTCATGGTGTTCTAATTAGATAATAACATTCATAATTAGATAATACTGATGATAATTATGCAATTAAATAATATTTATTATTATAATTACAAACACAATTATTATTTTTGCGTTATTTTTCTTTCAAGCGAACTTCTGTTGCACTACCATGTACACCTCCTTGTCATATAGGTGTTTTTAAGTGTGCGGTGGGTTGTCTGTATCGGATGTAATCGAGATGGCAATATGTATTAGTTTAGTGATTCACTTTAAAAAAAGAAATATTTACATTGTTGATCGTAAAACATTATCTAACGAGGTTTGAGTAAAAAAAAAATTGTAACCAATTATATCTCTTTGAAGCTTCACGACAAATTCTCTTCTATGGATAAGACGAATTTTGAGTGTCAAAATTCTAGTGTCGCTAATATTCATAACTGTAAATTGTTTAAATGATTCGAAATATAAGTTTTCTTTCTTTAAACATGAATTAGATAATCTGTTGGCGAAATTATTGACAGTTAAAACAATGTTCAGCAATGTCATTCATAGAGCGTTCAGTATGAAGAACAATGCCAAAGATTACAGACAGTTTTGGGGGTTAACAACACAATGTATGTGACAACAGTCGTAGTAGATTTCTAGAAGAATCTGTAATTAATTAGCTTCTGTCTTCCAACTTGCAAGAAGTTCAATGCAAACTGGAATTGGTTTCAACTTAGGACAGATGTTGTCTGAATTTAAACCAGCAATATAAACTGACATAACGATCGTACAATGTCTTAATTTGCCACACTGATAAAGACGATAATTTTGTGAAATGGATATCTATACATAATCATAGATACTGTCTTAGGTAGGCGAAATGTAAGCAACAGCATTTGTTATACAGGAGCGGGTTTAGGTATTTTTCTAATTGTTTTACCTTATTTCTCTTATACTCTGTCATTTCGTCAAGCTTCCTCTCATTATTTTATTAATGCGTTTTACGTGTAAGGCGGCGAGCTGGCAGAAACGTTAGCACGCCGGGCGAGATGCTAGCGGTATTTCGTCTGCCGTTACGTTCTATGCTAGTACTTATTCTATCGGTCACTTTTCCGGAACCGCTACGTTGCAGGGACGTAAACACTGTGGGATTGAATGCGTAGGGATGTGGTAAACATCTTACCACACAATGATGTCTGCGGTTATATAATGATTTTAATTAAACTGATATCACATTGCACTTTCAACTAGCAGCAGTAATTTTTGGTGAAGTGTTAATTAATATGCACCAGAAAAAGTGCAATGAGTAGTGTTTGTTCCTTTGAAAAGATGCAGTTAGATGGAAAACAATGTCCTACAATTTAGAACATACATACTATCACTTTTATTCTGAATATTTAAGTTTTAATATTTCATATTAGAAGATAGAAAATATGCGTTACAGCTAAGAACAGAATGCGCAGTTTTCTTATAATTCACCTCATTAAATGCATGTGTATCCATATAAAAATTTTAAAAAAATACTATTAATGTTCTGAGTAAATCAGTGAGATGACAGAATCGTTAACCATGCCGGGCAAAATGCTATGCGGCATTTTGAAAGTCTTTGCGTTCTAAGTGGACATTACGCCAAGATCGACTTCGCCTTTTATCTTTTAGGAGTTAATAAAATATATACCATTGAATACTGGCATCGATGTAATCAACTAATACCCACACCCAAAATTGCCGGGCTAGTGCCAAAATTTGAAAGCAATATTAAACGACATCTGTACTTGGGAGTGACAGAAAACCTTCTAAATAACTTGCACTCATTGTTTTTTACCACCAGAAAACGTCTCATTACTTATTTACTGGCCTCTACACATATATGAGCATACAAGCTATGTTCACTTCACAATTCTCGATTTTCCTTACGCCAGTATACCAATTCGCAGAATTTAGTCAAGATGCTATTTCACTTCATCATTATCTTACATTGTTCATATGAAATAGCTCTTTTAGCCTTTTTAAGATTAAGCGAACGATCATTGAGTAATATATATACTTCCGTAATAAATTTACTACATCACTTATGATACTTCAAAGAGAAAACATTCTTTTCTAAGAGATATTATCCGCTATATTTTGCAGAACTTTTGGCACTAAGCAACTAAGCAGGATTTTTTTCCTCTTCTGCCTTCCTCCTATAAGACTTCGCTCTTTTGTTCAACTTTGTAATAATTTTATGACAATAGATTTGCACTAACATTCAGCTGAAAGTAGTTGTGTTCTTTGATAAATATTTTCTATCATTAGAAGCATTTAGATATATCCGCCATACTGGAGTGAGAGTTATTCAATACGCTGATCGCCATATGATGAATAAAATAACGTTCAATTAGAAAATGCTTTACATTTTTTTCTCCTTTTTCTCTTTAACATTTACGACAAAATAAAAGCATTCAGCAAGATTATCTCTAATGTTTAGAACTGAATAAGCATTTGTGTTAGATATTGATAAGAACAAAGAAAGTACTTTCAAAGGAGATGAGTGATCAAAGCCATCAGTAATTTTGTTATCTTGTAACAAACAGCTGTAAATTATAATCTGATCATTTAGTAATAAACACAGAGATTCTGAGGTGGATTGAAATCATACCAACAACTAGAATAAGAAATGCAGTCTCCGTATTCAGTTGGGTTTTAAATGAAGGAATATCCGTATCGAATATCGTGAAGGAATTTCATATTCTGAAGTATACAAAGTTTCCATCGAGTATGTGGAGAACGAATTCATAACAAAACAGCATATCTCTTTACTGCTATGAAGGTTAATTCTCATTGAAGTCGTAGATAAAAGTGACTGGAGTGAAAATTGAAAAGAGAAACAGATGTGACGTAGTTTCTATATCATAACAAGCAGTGTCGATATATACATTGCTTTATACTTAGCTGGAGTCACTTTTCCAAAATGTTTATAAGATCATTTGACGCTCAATATAACTTTTATATAACACTTAAAGATCATATGTGTTATAATCTTGTCATTCATGATGGGAGTTAATACGATTTTAATGTAAGTCAATGAATGAATGACAGCTATTGGTAGTCCATAACGTGACTCAGACAAAAATAAACACCAATCTTGTGATAATGGATGTATTAATAAAGCTACTGTCTGACAGAATATCTCATCCTAAAACCATTTCCTGTTATAGGAAGCTATGACATCCAAAAGGATTTTGAATTCACAAATAAGAAATATGTTTAAACACTGTACAATATAACCAAGGATATATATATATATATATATATATATATATATATATATATATATATATATATATATATATATATATATATATATATATATAATGTTTATATATATATATATATATATATATATATATATATATAATGTTTATATTATATGTATATATATATATATATATATATATATATATATATATATATATATATATATATATATATATATATATATATACATATATATATACACACACACTTAACATACTTTGAATAACTTTGAATAAAGACATTTACATACATAGACATGCAACTATGGTATGGTATCTCAAGGATACAATGTTGTAAAGAATGTTTCCGAAATTGCAAAAGTAGGTGTTTAGAAACCGAACCGTTGTCATAATAACTTTTAAAACATTTGCTCCACATTAATGGTGCTGCACACATTTTCCGCAGGAGATTTCACTATTTGACAACGTAAATTAGATGCAAGAGCCATTATACTTAGGATATGCATTAACATACTAAGATTTCCTCGTCATATATGAAACTTATTTATCCGTTCATCATTCTCTCTCCCTCACTACATCTTTCTTTCTATTACCTCTATTCCTTTATAAATATGTGTGTGTGTTTATGTATGTATGCATGTACCTATGTGAGTCTGTCTCTGTGTATGTGTGTCTACGAAATATATTTCTCTGTATATATATATATATATATATATATATATATATATATGCTAAAAGGAAAAATACTTTGGAAAGATTTGAAATACGTCAATTTTTATATACACCATTATTTTTTGTGTAATTCAACCGAGTTTAATGTTTTAACATGCGGGGAAAATTGTTTTATTCTACGTATGTATACATATGAAAATAAACAATATAAAACTACGTTTTCACAGAATGAATCTTTTCATAAAGTTTAACTCGAAATATAATGGAGCGGCTATCGTGAAGTAAGTTTGACAGATGTAACACAAGGGACAAGGAAAGAAGGTAAAATAATGGATAACGTGCCACTTCGATTTTTCCAGTCTTTTGTATCCCAACGGATTTTAATGTATACATTTTTTGTGTATTTTGTGACTAAAAGAGGATTTGCACTGGAAGAAAATAAATCATCTTTAACTGACCAGGATCCGGTTTAAGCTGATCTTCAACCACAAATTTTGGTAATTTTCTCATATCTGAAACCATGTGTTGATTAATGAATAAGAAGATATTTCGTTTATGACTTTTCGAAGACAAGCAATATAACTTTGGTTTGTAATCTTTTATCGATTTTGATTTAATGTGATAGAATTCTATTTTCAAAAGAGGAAGGTTTTCTGATTCCAGAAAATGTCTCCCCAGGTTTGTTGTGAGACTGCCGTATTTTGGCGTCGGTATTGTTATTGTTGTACGTATATCGCTTATGACATTATCGAAACAAGGGAGGTAAAATTCGATCGTCTTTCTTCGTCGCTTGTGTCCTAAATTAACAGGTTTCTGCTTTTATAAGAGAATGAAGTCCAGACTCTAGAAAATGTATCCCCAATTTTATTTGGTGAGATGAATGTAAACGTTGTTTGCTTTTGTGACATTCTTCTTTCTCAGGTTTAGTTCTATATAATATTCAGAAGAGCCTATGCATATATATATATATATATATATATATATATATATATATATATATATATATATATATATAAATATATATATATATATATATATATATATATATATATATATATATATATATATATATATATATATATATATTTATTTATTTATTTATTTATTTATTTATGGGTTTCAGCCAAGTGGCTGTGGTCATGCTGGAGCACCACCGTGATTTTCTGTCTTTATGCTTTGCTCTCTTCACGTTCCTTGCATGGCTCTTCTCCTGCACCTGATATAGTTCAATCAAGAGTTTTGATGGCACATCTGGTGTATAAGAGAATTTGACATCGCTGCCCTAAACTGTGTCTCATTTCGAGCCATTGGTTCGTCTGGTATCGTGGAGAGGAAAGAGTCGAATTTTGTCTTGAAGACCTCCACATCCGTGTCTTGCAGGTCTCTCAAATGTTTTGGCAGGGCATTGAAGAGCTGAGGACCTCTGAAACCGAGGCTGCTGCAGTATCTTGTTCTTATGTGGGATGCAGTGGACGGCACCTTTGGCACCATGCAGTGGCGACCCGTGCGGGCATTCCTGTAGTACTTAATGCCAACGTTCGGCACTAGTACCTCCAGTATTTTCCATATGTATATTATTACATATCTCTCCCGCCTGTGTTCCAGAGAGTAGAGACCTAGTGCCTGCAGTCGCTCCCTGTAGTTCATCTGCTGGACTGTGGCGATCTTGTTTGTATAATGCCTCTGAATTGCCTCGAGTTCTGCTGTCCGTTTGATACTGTATATATATATATATATATATATATATATATATATACATCTACGTTTACGCATAAAAATGGAAATAACATACATACACACAGACATATACACAAGCAAACACCTAAACACATATAGATATGTAAGCATTCATGCATATATTTGTGCTTGTGTATGTGTGTGTGTGTACATATATTTCATAAATGATTTTAACTAATATATTCTAATAAGAACGGAATTCCTAAAGAATATTTGCTTTCGAATATTCTAGAGGACTGTACACTAATTTTCAAACCTAACAAAATATACAACTTCCCTTTAATGAAGCGAATCTTTCATTTCCAGTTCTGCTTTCTCGAATAAAACTGCAGACGGCTCACAGTTATTATTCGCAGTTCCTTTTTTCAGTGACCAATATATAGATTTTCTAATGGTCAATGCCATTAACGTCATCTTATGTGATAAAACTGATTCGCTTCATTATCACTTTTTGTCATCTTTTGTCAAAGTTAGAAATTAATATCTCTATCATTTCTGACGACATATATATATTTACTCGCGCGCACACACACACATACACACACACACATATATATATGTATATATGTATATGTGTATAACAAATAAGAAAGTGGAGAGGATACAAAATGGAGATCAGCCGGTAAACATTCCAGTATGTCTATTTATTCCAATTTATTAGAATGTATTAGAAGAGAACAAACTCATTTATTATTCGTACAGCATATCAAATATCAAGCATCGGTAATTGCAAGAACAAGGGTGTGGAAGCATATAATCATATAGGAACAGGTGACTGAATGAGTACATGAGCAAATGAGCAGATTGTCCGTAGGTGTTGGTTCCTTACGGCCGTTTCTGCTAAGAGGCAACGAAATCGTTCAGGTTGTCTCCATCACTTCAGTGTTTTATGTAGGGATGAGAAGATAAGACTTGGATAATGAAGTATATCTTAATATACAAAGATGTATTTCACTCACATCCTCATGTTTGTTCTTGTTCTTACTCTTATTCTTTTTCTACTCTTTTTAAAAACGACAAACACACTGTAGCTATTATTATGAGCTATTATTAACTGTTTTTATATGCGTTAACCCTCCCAACCACTTAGACCCTCTGAAGAAGCCTAGAGGCACATTCATTAGCCAAGTCTTACCTGTTCATCCCTATATAACACTGAAGTGCTTGAGACAACCTGAACCTTTGCCTCTTAGCAGACAACCGTTGCCTCTTAGCAGAAAGGACAGTAAGGAACTAACACCCACTGACAATCTGCTCACCTGTTCCTATATGCTTATATGCTTCCATACCCTTGTTCTTGCAATCACCACATGTTTATAGTTGATACGCTATACTACTAATAAATGAGTTTGCATTCATCTTAAATAGACATACTGGAATGTTTACCGGCTGATGTATGCCCTTTTTGTACCCTCTCTACTTTCTTATTCCCCGTATAAATCAAGAGTAAACCATTTTTTACCCCAGCCCATACATACCATTGAGTTGCAAGATAGCCACGCAATAACTAGCACATGGTTATGAAAAATATATATATATATATATATATATATATATATATATATATATATATATATATATATATATATATATATATATATATATATATATATATATATATATATATATATATATATATATATATATATATATATATATATATATATATATATATATATATATATATATATATATATATATATATATATATATATATATATATATATATATATATATATATATATATATATATATATATATATATATATATATATATATATGTATATATATATGTATATATACATATACATACATATATATATATATATATATATATATATATATATATATATATATATATATATATATATATATGTATGTATATATTTACGTATGTACATTTATTAATATATATATATGTATATGTGTATTTGTGTGTTTGTTTCTGTGTTTGACGTGTGTGTGCGCGCAAACGATGAAACTGAATCTATATTTTCAGAATAATGTCGTGTTAACTTTACTGCTTATCTTCAACAATAAATTCCGAATAACAGAAAGTTGTGTCGATATCTCCCATCGTTTCAACAGAATTAACCACGGATTCTCTCTATTTAGTTGATTTCTTACATCTTCAAATAAGCTTAGTTATTGAGAATGAGAACTGCTCAATATTGTTGCAGATAAGTGATACGAAACATTGCGAAACATACGTTCGTGGAATATATTGCGACAAAACAAGAATATCCGACGGAATTACACAAATTATTAATCTTATTCCAGCAACGTCAGTAAATCATTGCACGTTTAAACAATAAATATATCCACGATGGCCTATTCTACATTCATACAGTTATACTTCGTGTTTCTGCATACTCATAATATCAGTTATTCTAACAGACATGCGAAAATCTAGTTTCCTCAGCTATCAGTATATCATTAGATATAACGATAAATATTTGCTGCATTGATCAAATTTGTTCAATATCAATAAACGATGATACTGAATTGATGAATCTCAGAATAACATATAATATTTCCGATTTTGCTTATACGATATCATCTTCAGCTAGTCATGTAGTATATCTAAGTCTTTTTTGTTAAATGGAACATAAATAGTTACTCCAGCAACATTCTGTAAATATATGTTTGCTATATAAAATTACAAATTATACATATGTAATATCGTTTTTCATTGCCTCGGATAGATACCAATATCTGTGTAAAAAGTGTAGAATCTGTAGCTAGGATAGCATTAATGTGACTTATTTTTGTCATTTCGTTTGAATGCATGGTTTATTAGACATGGACGTTCCCTTTGGTAAGTTTCCAAATTTCCAGTTCTTTTGGAATATGTGCAGACCATGAAGTAGTTTTAAGGAACTTTTATCGGTTTAGTTGTGAGTAGAAAACAAGAAAAGGCGGAAATAGGTCTTGTAGATGTGCAAATGAATGACTTGTTAGTAATATCTAACTCTAGAACACATCAAGGATCGTAGCAAGTAGCTGGGTGAAAATATTACAAAGTAAGTTTATCCTTCTGGTTAAAGTTTGACTGGCAGAACGCAAAATAGGGTCTGTTGTCTAATATGGGGAAAAAACTGGATTCCCTTGCACGAAATCTTGTTCACATTCGAAAACGCATGTCAGATATATTTAATAAAAATAAGACAGAATCGTTAGCACCTGATGCATAATACTTGATGTTGTCTGTTTTCATAACCTGACTTCAAATTCTGCCAAGATAACTTCACCATTCAACGTTACGGAGTCAATAAAAAAGTACCAGTCGAGCACTGTTGTCGTTGTAGCCGATTGACCCTCTCTCTAAATTGCTGGTCTTGTGATAAAATTTAAAGCAATATATCAAGTTATTTTGTAAAGAATATCAGTCACGTAGTGTGTGTGTTATGTTAAATGACGCTACATCCTCGCTTACCTCTATGTAGCCGTTATCGACATTGGATTCTTCCGAAGTATACAAAATAATTCTCTTTCAAGTATTGTATTAATGTAACATCACTCCCGCCTTCCCTATCGTTATTTAGTTATATACAAATGTAAGAACCGGTTGTATATCATCTTCCCTTTTTTTGCATTAAATCGATGCTATATTTCTGTTGATTAGTTACAGAAGAATCCTTCTGTCCTCATTTCGAAATAATGTACTTTATTGAAGTTCGGCTATTATCAAAAGTTTACTTTCCTCTGAGTTCAGTTATTTTAAGTTAAAACTGAATAAATGCACTCAATGGCTTTATCGATTCAGATATCATTGCTATTATAGCTTGAAGCAAAATCGCTACAGCAGGGAAGTTAATGCGAACGAGTCTGTAACTTTGTTTTTAGAAATAGATAAAAGAATAACGAAATAACGACACTTTTGAAATACTTGGTACATATGTGAAAGCAACATCAGGAGAGGAAGAATGTATTATTTCCATGAATGATTGAACTGATGAAAATATATAAAACGAATATATAAAGGGCGTATTGGGAAATTCCATGCATTTATATAAATTTGTTAGGCGTATTGTTTTCTAGCAGTAAATTGCATTCCGTTTAAACAACTCATGTTGAAACACTTGGTAGTGGTCTCAGTTAGTTACTGTTGAATATCGTGCGGCATAGTAGTAGTAGTAGTAGTAGTAGTAGTAGTAGTAGTAGTAGAAGTAGTAGTAGCAGCAGCACCAGCTCTAGTTTTCGATATAGTATGTGTTGTTATTTAAACCCCAGATATTGTCCAGATCGAGATCTATGATAAAACGTGTTTCAACTGTAAAACCGGAACCATGTCGTGTTTTATGACTACATCGCATACGCTTGCTTGTTTCATGAGTAACAAGGATTTCATTTCAGCTGGAGGTAGCTATTATTTCTAGCTGGTTGAGCAAATGCATAAAGATTTCAAGTAGCAGTAGTGTGGAATCTATTTTAAAACGGGGGTCACAGTTTTCATTAATGTTTTACGTAGTGTTTTTGGCACCGAAAGACTTTCAAACTTCGTATTCCTATCTATTTTGTGTTATAGAACAGAAAAACATTTTTGTATTCCAATTTATTTCATGTAAAAAATTGTCTTATTTCGATAATTTCAACCAATCACTGACAAGTATTCAGTTGTTTATATTTACTCCTTTGGCTGATTAAGCGGTGTAAAGCGTATTTAATCTCCATAGCTTCGTTTTATTTGCTTTTTTCATTTTAAATTTGCTTTTTTCATTTTCTTTTTTTTCTTCTTCGTTTTATTTGCGTTTTTCTTTTTAAATTTGCTGTTTTACCCTAACCCTAACCCTAACCCTAACTCTAGGGTTAAGGTTAGGGTTAGGGTTAGGGTTAGCCTATAATAGAAAGGTTTATTAGCTACTGCCAATATGCTTCAGCCATTTTTTGACAAGGAAATAATAATTTTATCACCGATAGAATTGTTTCAGAATCGTTTCTTTATGTAGTCGGCACTTAATGTATATCGGCTGAATGGACGTCAGTGATTGGTTGAAATTACAGAAATACGACAACTTTAACATGGAATAACTTAGGGATTTCTTTTTTTTTAAGAAGACTAAGAGAAAAAGATGTTTTATATGACACATTCTACCAGTGTTCCAAGTTTCAAAGTGTTTCGTTAAGAAAATACTGTGGCCCCCGTTTTAAAATAGATCCGTAGTGTGGATGGTGGTGTTATTGTTGGTTGTTAAATAGCATTGCTGACAGCCTTGATGGTGATGTGTAAAAAAGTGGAACAAATCCTCAAAGATGGTTAGAAAACAAGAGGTATGACAACTAATAGGGATTCCCACCTGATGATTTCTGCAGTGTGAAATGCGAGCATCAACAAAGAAATGCAAGTTAAATGGTACTTTATTAGCTGTGATTAAATTCAATATTCTTTAACCATTCAATATAATTCAAAATACGAATGCATCTCATACATGCATGCATTCCTTCATATATACATATCACGTGGCTGTCAATTCGTAGACATGTACGATCATCACTGACAAATCCTCTTCTCCTTGATATTAAAGACAAAGGCATCTACTAGACCGCTCTAATATTTTCACCTGCAGAAGGAAGTAGTTTAGAAACAAGCAACAGCAAAATCTCGCAATGAGGGGCATGGGATTTCTGGATTTCTTTCACCCAGGGATAAACTTTTCAATATATACTAGGGCGCATTCACTCCATGCTGCTGAAAGGTCGTTAACTCTGTTGCGTTAACCAGTTCGAGTCATGATGCAACCAACACACACACAATTGAGCCACAACTGCCGCAATTACTGCATACCCGCTTATTTAAAGTTAAAACACAATGCTGAGTACGTGGGATAAGAAATGCATTTCTAATCCAAACTTAATGTATTTTAAATGTGCTTCGCATAAACTCACTCAATTAGAATTCTTAAATTAATTTCCATTCGAGTTGATAAACAAGAATTTTATATTTTTTATCAGATTTTATTGTTGTTAATTCATTGTTAATTCATTGCTAATTTCAACAACTGTGCAGTTGAAACTTTTCTGAACAAAGATAATATGAATAAAAAGCAATTATAACACTATTGCTAAATAGCACTTATACTACACTTTAATAATAAACCATTACCATAGACATTAGGTGTCACCTGTTTATCTTCAGTCGTTTAATAATTGAAATAATCTCACAAAAATTTCTTCCAATCCCGTACTCAAATATGAAACTATTATAGCGACAGACATTGTTTTCATTTCGTGAATTTCAGCTCTGTGAGTAATGTGTTCAAATCAGTTATGGTGTGAAAACAACAATGGTTAGAATTAGATAAAGAATGAGATATAGTACCATGTAACGAGAAGAAGCATCCTGTTGAGATATCATCGACGTATAATTTTCTTTTTCTTATAAATAATGCGTAACATCCATGTACAGGTAACATGTCCCCTAGCATCCTAATTTAAATAGATAACAGCTCAATGGTAATGATACAGCCGTCACAGAACAAAGGGTATATTGTTATAGATTTGCTATGTTTAGTTCAGTTTCTCTTGCGGTTGTTGACCGAAAAGGAATTAATTATTTCCAGCAGATATCGCCAATTAATCATGGAAGAAAACGTTATGATAGAGTGGTACAGATATTTGTTTTCATCGGACGTCACCGAGGATTTAACATATCTTGAATCAGCATATTTGCAATGCCAGCACATTATATTAACGAAAAATGAGTCAAATAATTCACGCATATTAATTTCGAAATTGGTTTTAATATTGAAATATAAAATATCAATTTGATTTAACAGAGAGACTTTAATTATGTTTATCAAACGTAGGCCTATGAGTCTGTAGAGAAGTTACGTCAATTTATAAGGAATGAATGCAATTTATGCAAAGTATGAATTTGTATAGATTGTATACACATTCAGTCGGTGATTTCAAAGTTCCTCACTTCATCATTGCATATTTTGAAAATAAATTAAAATGTAAAATCTCCCCCAAACCAACCCAATTGTTCTACGACTACAAAGCAATTTTCAATTGATCAAAGGAACCAAACTTAATATGATGAAGTAGCTCGATTACTACTCAAATGCTTTTGGCGACCACGTATGGCTATGTGGAAAAGAAGCATGCTCTGTAAGCACTCGGTTTCACTTTCCTGTGTCTCTTCTACTGAGTAAACTTGGTAGACGAAAACTGTATATACATATATATATATATATATATATATATATATATATATATATATATATATATATATATATATATATATATATATATATATATATATATATATATATATATATGGGAGAATATACAGATAATAACAACAGACGAGGACAGGTGGTGTAAATAACAAAAGGATATATTAGTATGACGCTCGGGAATACGGAAAGCCTTTGACGTTTCGAGCTACGCTCTTCAACAGAAAGAATACGGAGACAAGGAGAAAAACACGGAGAAAAAAAATTGGGAGAAAAAAAATTGAATAGTGTTCAGTCAACGGTCAATCATAATAATGGCCGATCATAATATATATATATATATATATATATTTGTGTTTGTTGCACCACCGGCATGACATGGTTTATTTACATTCTCCTTCGACATAACCAAACAACCTAATAAGTACCAGGCTTTAAATTATAACTAATGGAGTCGAACGGTTAGACTAAACACTCCAGTGTGGTGCCCCAATTTGGTTGAAGTTCGATGACTGAAATAGCAAAAGGGTTAAACGTCTGCTTTGACATGGAAACAAGGCTAAATATTAGATGCATATACATAAATATCTTCCTGCTAGTTACAATAAAACTATTTATAAAAGAAATGAATTTCATGGTAGGCAGAACACCATATTACAAATGGTCCACTGTGCTTATTGGAGAAGTCCCTCTTAAGAGATTTCATTTTACATATTTAGATAATTGAGGAAATATACATACGTCATGGACTGATGATTGGTGGTAGTCAGTGTCCTTGTATTGTGCTTATATTAAGCAAGCTATAATTGATAGATAAATCTTCTAACTCCAGATTCTGTTAAACTTTAATAACATTTCGGATTTCGTCAAATAAGTTCAAAGTTAGAATTAAAGAAATTCATTAATAACAATACTGATATTGAGAGTATATTTCATTTGAGATGTTACTCTATTTCGGAGGAAGAAAAGTTTAGTGGTATGTGCTTCTAAGAAGCTTTCTTGAGAACCACTTGATTCT
>NC_142932.1:34124162-34154162 GCF_046866305.1 Octopus bimaculoides
CCTGCGTTTCAAAGCCGCTTAATCTCGCTCTCCATGTTATACTTCTACAGCAGAAATACACAGACAATGGTCTTGTTAATATCAAATACACCTTTCTTGTCCTATTTTGTAGATCAGAATAAAAACTAGAAACCATAATTCTAAAGTAGAACACGATGATGTGAGAGAAAAGACAGTCCATCGTTATTTATTTCACTGAGCATTTTCACATAAAATAGAGCCGATGCCAGGAAAACATTATTTTCAGCTAATTATTGATACCCAGCAGTAAGTTTCGTATTCCGTTGATTAAATTCATTCCTTTTCCACGCCTTTTTGATTGGTGTTCTTCACACTTGTAAATCATAGATCATTGCAAACATGTTGTAATTGTGTTTGTTATTCACGTTGACGGTTACACAATGTTTTTTGCTGAAATATTTCTGCCATTTGTTTGTGTGTTCAATAAAGTATCTTTGTTATCTTTGTTTTGTATTTTTCATCTTTCGAAGTTCTTATTTGCCTTTTCATGTCATTTGCATGTGGGGCTATTCCCGGATATCAAGGAGCCATCTCTTTCGTTCGAATTTCACGATGTTGAATATTAGTATCTCTCTCTATCTGTCTCTCTGTCTCTCTGTCTCTCTCTGTCTCTCTGTATGTCTGTCTGTCTGTCTGTCTGTCTCTCTCTCTCTCTCAAAGAATATCAAATATAGTAACATATTCATTCGGTTACGTTTTAAAGAGAATCGTTATTAGCAACTAACAATAACAACAAAATACTACTACTACTACTACTACTACTACTACTACTACTACTACTACTACTACTAAACACAGTTAAATCGTATGGCATATTACCAGCCAGTGTACGCCACTAGCCCAGAAGGAATATAAGGGAGACCACGACAATGTAGCCAGGTTTATCCATTGGACACACTGCAAAAAGTATGGACTTGACAGAGCAAAAAAACTTGGTACGACCACAAACCTGAAGGCATCGTCGAAAATAGATATGCAAAGATCCTATGGGATTTTATGATTCAGTGCGACCATGAGATAGAGAATAGGCAACCGGATATAGTCTTAATTCAGAAAGAAAATAAACTATGCTGGATCATAGATATAGCATGCCCAGCTGACAACAAGGTATGCGATAAGGAAGAAACAAAAGTTCAGAGATATAAGTGGTTAGCTTGGTAATTTAAGCAGTTGTGGCCGGTGGAAAAGGTGGCGGCAGTACCAATAATTGTCGGAACCCTGGGAACAGTGAGCGAAAATCTCGAGAAGTATATGGAACAAATAGGGAATGCAATAAGCACTGAGTAGCCCGAAGCTTCACTGGAATATTCTTAACCAAAGTATCCCACAATATAGCTATACAAAGTGATTTCTGGAAGGAAATATTTAACAACGCAGCTATAAGTGCGCTTTTCAGATAATTATGCTGTATTGTGCTGATAAATATTAACCCTATCCCCGGCTAATCTGTACCAATCTTTCTTTGAGAGGCTAGATGCTCGAAAATAGAATTATGAAATGTAATGAATTGTTACTGTTTGAGCAATATCAGACAATGGAATAGATATTAATGTTTCGTTAAATATAGTTATACAACCACACGAACAAGTTTTAGTTCGTTACATTAAATCAAAGCTTCTACCCTTTGAAAATGTAATTGTATTTACAAGTTTAATGAACGTTTTCGTTTTTCTTACAGCGAACAGATGTATATGCTTTTATTGGCTAGTAGATTAGTGTTGTAATTGGAATTCTTCGCAGAGCATCTGCGAAAGTTCAACGACACATACACTTCCCACTCCATACACTTAATGTTTAATCAATTTAGATATCGGAGTTATCTTCGCTGCATTTCTGAGAAAGGATTTTCATTAACGTTAATAACATTTCTTCTCATTTATCGGTGAAATTCCACAGCTATTAAGTTCTGTTTGAAACGCGTTTCCGAACAAATGGGCTAAGATTGGTTTAGTGCAATTATTCTACATATAAAACCATGACTGAACAGCAGCTTATTTATTCCAGGATTAATTACCTCTTGTGTAGTCAACTGAACGAGTTTACATTTTAGCCTGATTGCGTGGGTTTCTGCAAATAGTGCACACTGTGACAACGCGGTTTAAGGTTCGGTTACACTACAGAATTCGTACTCAAGGTGATTTTAATCTAGACTTCAGTTATCTAACTAATACCATCTGAAAGAAACTTGGTGAACAGGTTATGCTTAACATAAGCATATACATATATACAGATATACATACACGTGTGTGTGTGAATTATGAAGCCTGTCACGTGAGACTTGATGGTTGCATCCATCAACGTGAGTTTAGTGCACGCGCGTGTCTGTACACGTGTACGTATGTGTGCGTATAATTATTTGGCGAAACGAACTCAGGAATTGCTGTGTGTGTCAAGCGTGTAACCAACGACGTTCATCAATTGTCAGATGAAAGGGCAAACAGAAATACATTTGTACTGTCTGAATCCCAGAATATCCCGTATAGTGTAAATGCTTCATGACCATTACACTAATCATGGTTATCTCTGTATTTTATTCTGGAATAATCTATTTCGGATATATGCATTCTAGCATTCTAAGGTGCTATATTTCTGTGTTTTGTGGAATCACATATGTATATTTTTGTATCTCCTCGATGGAAAATCTTTTTATATCAACTCATTTAATATTTGACTTGTTGGTTCGAATGTCACTTGCATATGTATCTAATCCATTGCGCTTTACAATACTGTATTCCTCCCTCACCCACCGTTTTCAGCACAGCTACTGCTTTTTCGTTCGCGATATTTACTTTATCGGAGTACCTCTCTAATTTCCCTTTTTATTGTAGTATACTGTAATTTTTATTTACACATCTCCTTCCTTATTCTAGATACATTTTCCTCTCTCGTGTTATTTCTTCCCTACCTATATTTTACTGTCAGCGATTGCAGACGATATTACAAAAACACTATTTTATAAAGGAACCTATCAACTTTGTCGAGCTCAAGAGAATAAATACTAATCTTGACTGCAAGATTAGATCACATTATTTTAAAAGAACAGAAATTGAATCATTCAAAGAATTTTCAGCAATTCTGCAGTTCACCGCTCTTAATGGTAATAAATAACGAGTTTAAGCCAACCGTTTTATGCTTAAATTAAGTTACAATTTATAATCTATGTCTTGCTGGCAATGTTTCATCTTTATGACCATATTGACCAATGAGACAAACAAATAAGTATACACCTCAGCACAAGCTTGTATATGTGTAAATGTTTTCTTATTATGTGTCAGAACATTTCTATATTTACATATATTTACATAATTTCCTGTTTATCTATTAGTACATCGTAATTTCACTCCAATGTCTGCACTGCTGAAGTGTCTAGTGTTAATAGACATTGCGGTCATAAATAACCCTCCTATCTGTACGATAGTACGTTGATAGACACCAGGATTATGTTTTCGAACGTGCTTTTCCTGTTTTACTTTAACGGGGGGAGGATTTCGCTGCTATTTTCAGCAGATCAAACGGCCACATGAAAATACCTATTTCGGTTCGTATGTAGCTGGTATTTTTATTTAGCTAATTCAAATCGGAGAGCCTGGCATGTTTGCTTGTATATGACTGCCAATTTAAGCAATTGAAATTATCATCAATGCATTTGGGCGAGCTGGTCAACGTAAAAGCATCAGTTCATGAAGGGAAATACTATAGAGTGCCTAACACTCGACAGAAACGTATTGTGTATTTAATGCAGTAATTCATATAAATGTAAAATGGCTTGTTGCCAGTAATCTATTCATTACATAACTTATTTTATTGTGATGAAAGTGACTTGATTGCTCTTTCATTTTATGTAACATACTTGAAATTATATAGGATGCGTCAACAGAAATTTGCTGCCAAGCCCTTTAGGAATATTGTGTACATCAGCATTATTATTTATATGTTGGAATAAATGGACCCTGCGTAATAAACTAGATGCAAAGTTATTAACGTTTCGTATTATCATACTTTTACATTTATTATAGCTGGTAATTTGCCGCGACAGATATCTGGATCGTGTGTCAATTAATGCATAGAGAATACACCAATATAATCAAAATTGCATTTGAATAGAACGTGCATAGACACTCCAACTGAATCTCTTGAATCATTTCTGTGCTGATACATGCAGTAGGTATGAAAGAATGTGATGTTTTGATTGCTTGTGCAACTTTTAGAAGTGTCCGAAAACAGCATAGCAGCATACGAGATACATAAACCCAGTTCGTTGGCAGATTCATTAGCACGCCGGGGAATATGTTCAGCGCTATTTATTCCAGTTTTATGTAGGCTGCAAGGGTCGACTTTGCTTTTCATCTTTTCCGTATTTACAAATTAAGTAGCAATTAACTATTTGGCTCGATGTTATCGACAAGGCCTTCTGCCAACAGTGGAAAGAAATATATGAGATACGTACAATATGTTGAGATTATATCAGAGGAAATCACTGCGATTTGAACCCCACCTATGAATATACATTCCAGCCTTGAAAGCCTGTTCTAAAACATATTTCTATCAATTGTTGTAGTTGTTGAGCCAGCACTAAATTGCTGTCGTTGACCACATATTGAAGGGTTTAAAACTTTGATACAGAGAGTAAGCTTTGCGACGTGTGATTTGATATGATTATGATTACACCTCTGGCAGAGGCAAAACCAAGCGGCCATATGAGTTTGTTATTTACGGATTGCTAATTGTCAGGAATATCATGATTTCCAGGTGTAAACAGAAAACAGTATGACTGACTGCTTTTGCATCATCACGGGTTGTGCTTAAACGATTTCCGATTGGTAAAACGTTCTCGTTGATTTAGAGGCTTAAAGACCGGTCATTGCAGGCCTCTAGCAGAATTGAAAATCAGTTGTTTCGAATCTATGTCAAGTATTAGTATAAATGAAAGATAGACTTGAAATTTCGAGCAGAATTGATGAATGCATGTTTGACTTAAGTGAGATACTGTGATTGTAATTATTGTCCAGATAATGCCATGCCATAATGAAGATATCTGCTTCATCGCAGAATATTCGCAGAATGATTCTCCACTTTAATTATCCATCTGCTGCAAAATTAATTCTCGAAATGGTGAAGATCCCATGGCCGATGTTTTCCAAGAGCAGCTTTTCATACATACATACATACATACATACATACATACATACATACATACATACATACATAATTGAACTGTGGCTGATGACTATCATATATCAGATATTCTTACAAGTACAACTCGCTCTAAAGCCTGCATTAAGGATTGACCAGAGAAGAGACTTGATACCGTGATACTTACGAAGCTGTTAGAGTTATTTTCCGTTTGGCTAAGGAGTTTTTACATGATACTATGTTGGCCTACTGCTAAACGCAAGTGACAATGACTAAGGGACAAACAGGGCATCGCAGAAAATGCATTAAATAGCTTTTACATTTGTATTTCAGTGTTACACCAGAGGGCACCACTGCAACTACAGTACGAGAGAGGAATCGGTCGGAAATAAGTAATCAATCTGTGATAAGTTATCATTGTCAATTAAGGTTTATATGGAAACCTCGCCGTTGCCTCTCTTTAGAAAGGATGAACGGATGGTTTTGACTTAGACTAATGCCAATGTTAAGAGAGGGGAGACATGAAAGAAATGGTCGTCAGACTTTTGCTCTCCCATGAAATAGTTTTCAAGTTATTAAACGATTATCTAAAGTGAAGCAAATGGTGTGGGTCAACAATAAAATATCTTCTGTAAATCACGAGAGAGAAGCGCAAGTTTCCTCGAAAATGGGTCGGCTCCTGAGTTTCACTTTATAACTGGAGTCAAAAGAGATTGTATATTTGGAGGAAAATGTCCCCTTTTACGCCTGTTACGATTCTTAATGGTAAATGTTCAAATACTTCTGTATATTAGATTACGACCTCCATCAAATCGACATTGCCTGAACGGCACGTGTTGAGCCATATTTCAGATAATGATATGAACATAGAGCAATGTTAGATGATGCGTTTTGCATAAGAACACAACACACCACCCCGTCAAGAATTGAACGCACGGTCTTCTGATCGTGAGTGCAACACCTAAACGACTTAGTCATGTGCCCTCACATGACTAAAATACAGTGGTCAATATAATTGCCGATATCTCTCCCCACCAAACATTATTCGCTGCATTGTGCCTATGTTAAAAAAAAAAACCAACATTATCTTTAGGCTAGTTACATCCATGCCACTCATTCTCTTTCACTGTTAACTTGTGTTTATTTTTTCCGATATTTCAAGCATCTCATTACATAAAAAAATATTGTTGTCTGTCGGTTTTTCTGTAAGTTTTTTCTTTGTGTTTCTTCTAAAACATTTCTGTGTCTTGTTTTGCTGATTTCTATAATCGTGTATCAGTGACTGATGTTTTTTCTTCTCACTCTTTCATGTAAATATTTTGTTTTTAGATACAACGGATTGAAACACTAGATGCGTGTTTATTATGTGTCTCGTTATTTTTCTTACTCTCTTATTTATATTATCCTTCTCTGTATATAAATTTATGGTTTTCTAGTTTTGTTTTTATAAAGTGTGTTAATTTTATTTTTTAGTTAACATTAAAGGATAAATATTTTTGTTCAACTTCTTTTTATTTTTTAATAATTCGTTTTTTGTTATTGTTTGTGATACTGTTTTTTCACTCATAACTATTCTATTCTTTAGCCAACCCAACTCAATATATCACCGATAATGCTGGAAGCATTATCGGAGAATGGAGACTTGTAATGATGATACACGTAAATCTGTGCAAATCCTTTTAATGTCTCATCTTATTACTTCCTTCTTGATTGCCAGTAGTATTTTCCTTCCTGATGAAATATCTTTTTTTTTTACCTTCTCGTATGGTCTATTTTACATTTATTCATAGTTCGCCATTATTTCCATAAATCATTCCAACTTGCGGACTTCTTTAAGTGTATTTATTTTCTTTACCATATACCTGTACTTTTGGCTTGTCTTGAATATTTACTGCCTCTTTATTTATATGATTTTCTATATTTTTTATGTGTTTACCCAATCTAAACAATCTTTATTGATGTTTTAATATTTGGGTTTGTCTTGAATTTCTTATTGCTCCAGACATTTCCGATCACTTAACTTTTTTGCTAACCAAGTCGATTATTTTTACTAAGCTTTTCAAATGTTTCGAAACGAATTATTCTACTCTGCACATAAGTTAATTAAAGCAAATTTACATATCATATTTTTTTTTTCTTTTTCAGAAATCACATTGTTTAGTTCCCTTCCAGCCTCTCTAAAATTGTCTTGTAGTTATTATATGACGCAGTTAGAAGGGAACTTCTTTTTGTAAGCATTGAAACTGATGGCGCATAGAGAGACTTATGTTTTGGTAGAATATGTGGCGTAGACACAGACTTATGTGCTGTTAGAATAAGAACCAGCGCAGTAAAAAGTTAGCCATACTTAAAGGATATTTTATTACCAGATTACGATGTACGTATTGTATCGCGGCGATTGTGTACAAATAAATATTTCAAATGCCATTTTCTAATTAGCAATAATATTTTTAGTGCATTTCGGAAATAGAGGAGGCAACACGGGGTATCTTTGATAATATGAAGACGATTAATAACGAAATATTGTCGGCAATTGCTCAACATTTATCTCAAGATTATTTACAAACTATTTGTCTTTGAAAAGTCAAATATTTTCCTCACCACATAAATATATTTTGTTATCTTTAGTTCCTAGTACATTAAATGCTTTAACACTAAGTTAATTACTATTTTTTGCTGCTGTTACGTTTCCCAATTTCGATGGATAATTCCTTTTCCAAAATATTCTAACTTTTAAATTTAATAGCTTGCATGTTCATACGTGATACGGATTTGAAAGTTTGTTGCTTTATTTTCGTAATATTTAAGCTTTAAAATTCCCAAAACCTATACATTTTATATTCATCCATAGTTTTACACTTTCTTATTAAATTTTAATAATGGAAAATTTCTCTTGACTGAAACACCTGCGATCTGCACGAAGACTTTACTTGTATCCCTTATTAATAGATCGATCCATGATAATCAATTGCTTTTTATGAGCTGCATTCATGGCAGTGATTTGTCAGAGTCTACTGAAAATATTAATAATGCTAAACGTAGAAGATCAAGCAGAATAGCATTATAAAATAAATAAATTTGTCATCGTGCTCAATATATTCTCTCGTAAACAGTTTATAAGGTTGTTCTTTTATCGAGTTGCAAATCTGTATTGTATATTATCATTCTGTTCTATTTTTATTCGAATTATTAGATTTTTTTATAATATCCTCTGTTGTTGTCGTTATTTAGAACGGCATACTGGTTAAGTCTCTAAACACTTTGTAGTATTTAGTTGCATTTCTCTAATCTCTGTGTTCAAATCCCAGGGGTCTCCATCTTGCTGGATTCGATAAAATCAGCACTAGACAAATACTCGAGTGTATAAGGCCAACTATATTGATCTCAGTACTTGACTGCTGTGCAGATCCTTACCTTAGCGGTCAAGGCATTGCACTCATGATCGCGAGATTGTGATTTTGACTCTCTATTTTTGCTTCAGGGACCCACAATATTACCAACATAGAAGTTGTAAATTACTCTGTTATACGAAATACTCTCCTCTTCCATGACAATATGTGCTTTTTTTGTTTATGTATTCACGTATCATCGCTATTAAATTGCATTAAAATAACAACATATCTGCGGTTAGAATTATGTTAATGAAATCATATCATATCTTTTAATTCCATAGCTAAAAACTAACAAGTCTCTCATGTAAAAGAAATATGCATATGTGTATTGGATTCACGATGTGAAACATTTTTTGGTTACTGACGTAGCTTAATTAGTCGTTAATTAGATTTTCAACAAGAATACATTATCTGGCGAGAGAGTTTTGATGAAGATCCATACAACGTATCGGACTTTTCTTTGTTAAGTAAGTGAAATAATGTTGAACTGTCTGTTGAAATTGATGTCATTAGTTCTAATAACTATGATAGCTATTTATAGCAGATATCTACTGTTACATTTTCTTTCGTATAATTATTTTACAATATGTCATTAAATTTTTATTCATCGTACATCTACGATCGGATAACAACTGACACAGTTTTTGTACTGATACTAAAAGATAAAAACAGAATAATTTGTTACTATATTTCAGCAGCTTCTTTCAATAGTCATGAAAGACGTAAAACAGGGATTTACAATGTTGTGGTTTCATATTAGTCGTTATACGTGTATCGTCATACACATTGTCTTTACTCGGGGTTATTAGTAAAATAATCAATATATTTGATAATTATGTGTTGTTGACAATCTTAACGATAATAGTTTACTGGAAAAAATAACAAATTAGAGCTGACATTCTTGATTCTGTAACGGTTGATAAACATGTATGTTGTGTTTGAATAGCCCTAGTTGTGACTGATCCACCTTATTTGAAGACAGTTCATGTCATACTACATTATCGAATCTCATTCTTTCAGAAAATAAACGTAGGCAAATGTTCGGGAGAAGAGGACGAGAAGCCACGTATTTGCATCACTGTTCTCAGTAATACAAAGTGGCTGTTTGCATTATATATTTCGTATAAATATTATACTTGCCATTTTGTTACCCATCTCACTACATTTAAACATTTGGATAATTTTTATCTAA
Source organism: Octopus bimaculoides (assembly GCF_046866305.1). Classification (NCBI taxonomy): domain Eukaryota; kingdom Metazoa; phylum Mollusca; class Cephalopoda; order Octopoda; family Octopodidae; genus Octopus; species Octopus bimaculoides. Next base: position 34,133,901 of record NC_142932.1, read on the forward strand.
ACGGAAGTTTTTTCAGTCATTCGACTTTCTTCATCACTTCTTCAATGAAAAGACCTATATCAGACAGATGTATCCTGGTACTAAATGATTTATTTGATAATAATTGATTAAAAACCAACAACACTCATATATAAATTTTATGTTGTGTTCTTTCTTTTTTCAGTATTCTTGGAGCTCCTCAGGTACAGCACCGTGAGGTAACAATAAATGTGAGAAAAATTAGAGAACCACCGTAACCTCGCCGCCGCTACAACAGCTCAGTTTGAAAAACACTACTACAAAGACGAATACAGCTACCGCTTAATCTAACAGTCGAATGATTGAGACAAGTAAAAGAATAAAAGAATAAAATTATATATATATATATATATATATATATATATATATACAGAAAGAAATGGGGTTAAATGCAGGTGTTGTTCAAATCCTTATACGTCCGACATATGTTTCGAAGAAAACGTTCGTATTATTCCTGAAAGAATAAAATGATGTAAAACAATGCGACATTCTCATCAGGGAAAGAAACAGATACAACATCAATAAGAAGATGGCATTGTTTTACATCATTTTATTTACTCTGGAATAATAGCAATGTTTTCTTCGAAACATATGTTGGAAGTATAAAGATTTGAATAGCACCTGCGTTTAACCTCCATTTATTATTTTTTCTGTTATGCAAAAATATTCCTCTAAACCCTAGAATTTCTACCTTTTAAGTACGCTGTAACTTTCTTGGTACTTATGTGAACTTTTTCTACCATGGTAACTATATACTTATTTTTTCCGTGTTATTCCTACACATTGAAAAAGTACACACACACATACACACACACATATATATATATATACATATATATATATATATATATATATATATATATATATATATATATATATATATATATATATATATTCTATTATTATATAATAGAATCTGCTGAATATTAGCTAACTGTAAGTACATGCATGCTGCAGGCGATGTAAACAACATCTGTGTATGCAGAGGGTATTAGTTGGACTATATATACGATATATTCTTAGTTGGGAGATAATAGCACCAGCAATATTTCGATTTGTTCTCAGCTTTAGTAACCATTCTTGATTAATACCTTCCGTTAAGCAAGAAAATACATGATATATGGTTTCAAAACTTATTGAGTACTGCAGTTCTATTGCAACACCTGCTTCACCGGGTGCGTTGTACGACGTACTTGTTTCTAGCTCTCATTGATCTTACAGAATCAGATTTTATTGAGAAAGATTATTTTTGAAATATTTATGACGATATTATTTGCCGAAACATAACTGGAAACCATGTTAGCGAAGCACCACAAATATTCAGTTACAGGTTTGATATCAGCGGATGCATTTTTCTTTTTTGGTGGGGGTGTTCTTTGCCCAAAACATTTACCATATGGTCGAGGATAATTGTGTTTCAACTGTATTTTGAACATACACTTCGAATACGAAATAATTACGATTTTGATAAAATAACAACAATAGCGATGACGAAAATGTCTCAATTATCGTGAAAATATCTATGACCCCTTCTTTATTTTAAAACAGAATGATGAAGCTGAATTTGAAATATAGAAGCAACATTGATTGAACCAGCAACAACCTTGAACGAAGCTCATCACATCACATTGGCATTCTATAACCATTGTTGCGATTGTGCCACAGTATAGGAGTCCATAATTCGGTGGCACGTCTTGTTAGATAGAGCTGCAAGATGCCTCACTAACCACGATCTAATACCTTTTAAAATATGAACGCCTATTAAATAATCATCCATTTTCAAGTAATATTTTTTTCCTCTTAAAAATAGCAATATTGTCATGGATAAAAAGCATTTGTATGTCTGATCCATCAGAGTTGTCTATTGTTAAAAACACATCCGCATCAGCAACATCAAGAGTGATGACAGTCTGCTAATGTGTTTTAAGATCAGGTAGGATTGTCGTAACATGTGACCTAATGGTGAAGTCTTGTTTGCTATTAAGTAAAAATGTTCACAAAATCAATGTTCTGAATTGTCAGTTATAAGCATTGATCTTTCTATTCATTTTAATGATGATGCAAAGCAGTTAAATTATTAACGTGGGTAGCTATAGGAATCGCCTTGCGTTCATATGTATACGTTATACGCCGATCATAAAAATCCGTCAAGTGAATCGGCTCCACTATTCTACGATTTCCTGGCTGACACATCTTTATATATTTATCATTTCTTTTTCATTTATTTCTGCTTTCCAATGTTTCTTTAATATTTTCTCTTCAATTCCTGCCTTTTAAATGACGGATATCAATAGTGATGTAGACGCTATTCTATGTTCAAAACATCCTACATTGATAATACGGGAGAATTGTGATGTTTGGCCTCTCGTTATTGTGTGTGTGTGTGTGTGTGTGCGCGCGCATTTCCAATTATTTCTTTCATTGGTGTGCGATTAAAAACTTCCCTTCTCAATCACGTGCCTTTCGGTTCGATCGCAGAACACGCCACCTTGAACAAGTGTCTTCTAAACTAGCATCATACTATTAGTGCTCTCTATGTATATATGTACCCAAAAGTATCCGGAAATGTTCTTTCTGCGACAAACGCATTGTTTTTCAGACTTCTGCGTCAAGTGGTTACTCGATGCGACCCCCAGGCATCAATATTCTGACTGGCGTCGTAGATTGCAATATGACTGCCAGGCGGTGCATCTTTTACTTGTTGTGCTTCACCATTGTTCGTCAATTTTTGCGATGGCTGAAATGAAGAAACAGCTGTTTCCGTGAAATTCTGTTTTCTGCTGGGAAAAACGGCGGCCCAAACAGTTGCTAGGCTTCTAACAGCTTCCGATGATGCTGCCATTAACAAAATACAATACGTTCCTCATACCCCATAACTTTCCTATCTCGCCCCGCAGTGGCTGTTATTTGTCAATCTTTTCTGTTTCCTTACATTTTCACCGTCGAATTGCCTGGTATTGCAACATCTATTCTCTTCACTTCTTTTTCATCTTTATGGTTGATCACGATTTCTGCCTGTCTCGCCTCTATGACTTGAGCGCACTGGATGTTAACATTCCAGTGTATTTTGTAATGTCTGTTTCCCATTACTCCCTCTGGCTTGTGTTCATAACATTGTTCGACTCTCTCTAGACATTCTTTACAGCACAGCAGCCACTGGAAATATCTGGCCACATTGCCGTGTCTCCTTTTGTATTTGTCTTGTGCGAGCTGAAAGCACTCACTAACAATATGGCTTATATTTTCTCTCTACTCATAGCATATCCTACATTGTGGCGAGTCGGTGATTTTATCAATGTGATATTTGGAGTAATTTGTTATGAGAGCTTGTTCTTGAGCACTGCAAACAAATACCCCAATAGGCTCTTTTAAATCTCCTTTCTACAGCCATTTCCAGGTTCTATTCCAATGAATCTCATCTTTATTCTTCAAGAACTGACTGTGCATTTTTTTTTTGTCCTACCAAAGTTACTTCATCTGCTCTCTCTGGTGTTTCTCAAATCCTGTCAGATCTACAGCTTTCTTCACTTTTAAGGTTCCCTGCATTTTAACTGCTTCAGTCATGTCTTCTTTACTCCCCTTGTCATATCAAGACAGGATATTCCCCACTTCGCTTACACACCGTTCACAACATATCAATCCTCGTCCCTGTTCTTTCCTCTTTACGTACAATCTCAACACATTACATTTGGGTTGCAGTTCCTTGTTCCGAAGTATAAAATATGAAGGATATCCATTCAAACGTGGCCGTCTTATTTATAAAATTCATAATATGAAATCAGAAATTTATATATTTGTTAGGTATATTTTCTTCGTTATATTTCTCTGTGGAGGCGCAATGGCCCAGTGGTAAGGGCGGCAGACTCGCGTTTATAGGATCACAGTTTCGATTCCGGGTGTTGTGAGTGTTTATTGAGCGAAAACACCTAAATCTCCATGGGGCTCCGGCAGGAGGTGGTCACTGTTCCTTCCTGTTGTTGTTGTACCTATATTTCAAAGGACCAGCCTTGTCACACTCTGCGTCACGCTAAATCGCATCGACGACTTCGTTAAGGGTACACGTGTCTGTGGAGTGCTCAGCCACTTAGTCGTTAATTTCAAGAGCAGACTGTTCCCTTGATTGGATCAACTGGAACCCACGTCGTCGTAACCGACGGAGTGTCACGATATTTGTATATTTGGCACTCCATCATCATGTATCTGAAATGAAGCAACATTCATCTAGATTACAAAATCAACCAACATGAGTTGTAGAGGTAGCATAGAGTTACACACAAAATATGAATTACTGCACTTAAATGATGATACAAATAGCACTGGCAAGGAATAATATAGTTTGATAAGAAGCGAAAGGATTTATCTGACGCTTCAAAGGTTTGATCTACGACAATTATTCCTACTTCAATCGAAGTTTGAAACTTGAGACTCAAACGCATAATTCTTATTTTTTCCGTGAGAAATATCTTCTGCCAAGCCCTTTAAGAGTGAAACTAATAAACTGGAGTTTTCATTCTAAAATCTTGTTCCTCAGCTTTCTTCAATTTCAATGTATTCCGTGTTTGTAAATCCTTTGTTATGCAGCTCCAAAAATTTCGATAACGTTATCCATACAACATCAATGTACAATTGATAATCAATATCAACAACTGCTGGCGTTTCATTACAAACAATCTGACATGCATTTTTTCAAGTCCTTCAAAAATGTCAACAAATTGAGGGTGGAACTTTTTCCGCACAACCTTCATATTTCTCCCTCCCGTCTTTTTGTTTCGAGGTCCGTTTTTTTTTTTTTGACTACTTTATTTTTTACATCATCTAAGACATTGAATGGTTTTCATATAGATTCTTCATTTTTTTTTTTTTTGAGTATTGAACCTTTTCCTTCATCAAAAGGATTTAGTAGCTGATCAAATATGTACCGAAGTCAATACGCTTTTAATAACGACTTGGTCATCTGTTTGCAAAACTGACAGATTTGGCAGCAAAACTCATTAACTGAACAATCCGCTGATGATGCTATGGAGATTCTGGGTGACAAGGGGCAAAATCTACGATCGATAGTATGTGAAAGAGAACAGTTTTGACTTCACTATATATATATATATATATATATATATATATATATATATATATAATTATTATTATTATTATTATTATTATTATTATATAACTTAAAAACCAAAATCTGAACAGGGATGCAGTAGCCCAGGCTATTTCTCTTTCCCTTCTAGATTATCGTATTTATATTGTATTTTTAGGGTTTTCGACACGATCCACAAACATTAGCTCTAAGTTACACCGTCACAATTGCATTGCCTTCAAACAATAGCGGTACTTGATCTTTAGCTACTTTAAAACATAATATCGCTGTTTTTGTTGCTCTTTTTTTCCCGTTTCCTTTTGTTTTGCCGTGTGGATTCTTGCTGTCAGGTACTTAGCGAATACATGCATTTCGTTTACTTTAACCGTGTTCTATTATTTCTTCAAGCTGTTTTGGGAGTAAACTGTTGTTTCAATATCAACACCCGCTGGTTCCCATGGCCCTGTTATATTACTTTAATTACCATATCTCTACAACATGTATTGCTTGTTGTAAACGCTACGTCATTCGCTGTATTCCTGACGTAGCCATCTTAGATAACATTGGTAATAATTTGCCTAATAAACTGCATTTATCATTGAGTTCAAACGTTGACAAATACGAGGAACAATGCTGCTCACTTCTTTATTTTGTACGTTCTGAAAACGAAAAGACATGTTGGTGCCTCATCTTTACTTTAAACTTTACTTTTTAGTACAGTTTATAAATAATTTTTCATCATAAGGCGGCGAACTAGCAGAGTCGTTAGCACGCCAGGAAACTGCTTAGCAGCGTTTCGTCCGTCTTTCAGTCCTGAGTTCAAATTCCGCAAAGTTTGATTTTATCTTTCATCTTTTCAAGGACCTTAGAGGAAGCACCAGTTACGCACCACAAAACACAGTACTCCACACACCCCTCTCCCAAAATTGCTGGCCTTGTTCGAAAATTAGAAACCATATTCCTTCGTCTTCACAACATATACTGCAGATTCTGATTCATATATGTTAATTCCCTTGACTGTAGAAAACTGTCTTGCCTTCCCAAGAATATTAGTTTCACATTATTCATTACTAAATACCCTACATTTACACAGTATATATGTACCTGATATCATATTTACATAATTGTGGAAAAGATCTCTATCTTTCTGTAATTATATTTCATGGAATTTTTTTAATAGTCTATTGTGTTTACGTCCTTATGTTCTTATCGCGCCTTGCTTATTAAAATATATATGTCACTCTACTTCTACAATATTTCCATAGCTTAATAACCGAGATCGTTATCCTCTTCGTATTTTGCCTAGTTTTAGGAATCACTCTGAAGCGCCAATAATATCACTTCTTAAAAATATTTTTTATTACGATGAATTTTACTTTGTCTTCGTATATTCTCATTTCTTTCAAATCGTCGGTCGTCTAATTATTTTCTCTCTCATTATCTCTCCTTCATTATCTAAGGCGATATTAGATACTTTTTTTTTTTGAAATCTTTCGAAAACAAAATATGTGTCACACCAATTTCCCAACGGAAGCCTTGTCCTGCTCTAATGGCTTTTCGAGAAGAGTATCGTTTCATTACCGTCTCTTAAAAGCTCCATCCGCGCATCTAGTCCAATATTTAAAGAAATAGTTAAATGTCGCAACTCCAAACACAAGAGATGTGGCACTAGAAGTTTTCTTCTTGAATATATTTCTCTCACAAATTCCATTTATTCCTTTTCCTTCCATTACAAATCTGATTTCGTTTCGGTTTCCCTGTTTATCTCTCATTTAGTTATTTGATATACCGTAAATCCTCAAGTATAGTCCGCCATCGAGTATAATACGCAGGGGATTTTTAGGGGGCTGTACCTCTGAAAAACCTAAACCTTGTGTATAATACGCACCCCTTCTCTAACTTGAGTCAAGGAGGTCTATATAACGTCCTTGGTTTGAAAACATATATACGGTAACGTCCTTTATTATAATTGTATATATAACATAATGGCAACATGTAGCTTTTTGTGTACTTTGTTTGCAGGAAATAAAGAAATAACAGTAATAACGTCAGTGAAAAACAAATATTAAGTAAATTGCCTTTCACATATTTATCACTTAGAAAATTTTGCTTAGAAAATATTTTTCATTTTTAACCTCGTATATACTACGCACTAGAAAGTTTGATCTTTTTGGGAAAAAAGTGCGGATTGTACTCGAGGATTTACGGTACTTATTTTATTCAAGTTCAGATTTACTTAAAGAATACACAAGTAAGGATTACGGTCAAATCTTTCCGTAATAAATCCGTGCAAATTCTGACAATACTTTCTTATTCTACAAATTTCTTATGATTTCACCATCAGTAACTGATGTTTCCATTCATACGAATTCTGCAGCAATACTCTTCCTGTTCAATATTCAGCTTTCGATCCTTTAGATAATAAACATTTCTGTAACAGGCACAAGGCCTGAAATTTTGAAGGAGGGGTACAGTCTATTACATTAACCCCTGTGATCAAGTGGTACTTATTTCACCGACTCGGACCTTGGGGAAATTTGAACTCAAAACGTAGCGACGGGCAAAATACCGCCTAGTATTTCGTCCAGCCCATGACTGTAAATACGTGCTCTACGGGGGAAATTTTCATTCTGTGATATCACGTGACTTATGAGGATTATTAAAAAAATCATCATTTGGTGATATTTTTGAATGCTACACCTCTCAGCAGAATGAAGCCATTTGGAATTCCACTTAAGATCCTATTTATTTAGTCACAGTTTCTTATTACTTCCTCCTTGCAATCAAATAGACTGGTTACATATTTCGTCATAGAAATTCTGATATCTTTCGCAATCATAAAGATAAATATTCCAATTCCTAGTGTACCAAGGGTTTCATATTCAATAAAACTTTTACCTAATCACTTTCAACATTTAATTGTTGGTCAACGATTATAGCGCTTTCTTGTCTAGAACGCACAGGATTATCTGCGTAGGACTAATACAATTTTTCCGTTTATCTCGTCTCTGCATTGTTTCACTGTCAGAATATTACACTAAGATACTATGTCAGTTGCAGTCTTTTCTCTTTTCTAAAATAATTGACATAGTAACGATACGCTACTCTATACTCTATGTGATCTGATTATTCTTATTCATATTATATGTTCCTGGGCATCTGTGTCATTTTTTAGATCTTGTTTATTCAACCAGTCCTAAGGCCCAGTAAATTTACATGAAAAAAAAAAATCTTTGAATCGTTTTTCATGTTAATTTTTCTTGCCAGCTTTCAATGCTATCTTACCTCTTTTTTTTTTCTAGGAATGTCTTCTTTTTTCATAGCTCTGAACACGTTTTATTTTATATATACATTTTTCTTTACTTTTTAACACATCTTTGTACAGACAGTGTTCCTACATTACAACATTATTTTCTACGCTCATGAAATCTTCTCCAACATAATTGCATTTCCTATACAGTCTAATATCGTTTTTTTTATACAACAGCTTTTCGAATTTCTATTCAATATCCTGTAGTTCTTGGGTATTCCAAATGAAGACACCCACACTGTATCGAAAGATTGAAACAGCATCCAAGTTGAAATCTCTCATAACATTTATACTTTTCTGGTGAGATATTAATATGTCCTTGGCTCTTCTAATTGTATTCATTATGATCTTGCTTCTCTTTTCTTTTATACAATCGGCTTCCAACATTCAAATGACTTCTACCCAATTTTCTTGCCAATTTGTTTGATATTTCCGCCAGTGGAGAACTTAATTACTCTTCTGTTAAACAATTTGTCTCTCTTCATTTGAAAGTTGTCGCGTTTATTACAGGTGAAAGCTTTCTTATCCTCGCTAAAAACTCATTTCAACTTGCTTTTCACTCTTATCAGATCTTCCATAAATGATACATGGTCCATGCGTTGCCCATATTCTCTTAATACACATTCTGCTCTTGTGTTCCTTAAGTTAAGAGCTGCTAGATTTAGACAATAGCAAAAGCAACTTATTCTCTCGATTTTTCTTTCCCAGTAACTAATGTTCCGTTGAATTTTTTTTACCCAGGTATTTGATAATTTATGTACCCATAGCCATATTTTGCTTTTGAGTAATCTCAAGTCAGAACACATAGCTGTACCAGTAATTATTGCTGTCAGTCTCGGCCATAGATGATCGCCTCTTTTTAAGTCTTCAGAATATTCTTTTTTCTATGAAGAACTGTACTACTGTACTTGTGCTTTGTTTTTGGGAAAGTTTCTGTTCATTTGGCAGCAGTTGCTATTACAATACTCATAAATTAGTCTGGAAATTACACCAATAATCATTTCCCATACTACTGGAAGACATAAGCTTTCCATCTGCATTTTATTAACGGCATTTTTTCTGATTTAGTTACACACATAGAGATACAGTAAGTATTGAGGCCTTCGTCAAACATTTCTGCTATTCTTCAGTTTAAAATGGAACGAAAATTAGCACCACCAATACTCTTCTCGATGCATGTGACGTACCACTCCAGACAATATTTTGCACTTCACGCATGGATTGTAATCCAGGGATCGTTCTTAAATAACGTTCAGCTTTTGTTTATGATCGTTCCAAGATCCCCTACAACCACTGGTTTTGTAACTGTCTTGAGATGCCATCTTTGCTCCTGCTATTGTGTAGTATTATTAAACGTTGTTTAGTTTCGATTTTTGTCTTGTACTTGAGATAATCATAAATATGTGAGGGCTGGAGAAGATAGTAGGAGGAAGAGAAGCATCTTGGTGAATATACCAAATTCCACAGGTTTGTAAATACGTTCGACAAATGGTGAGAGGGAGATCAACAATGAGGCTTCGTATTCCTGTTCGATCAGGAGACAAAAGAAGCGTTATACATTGCGGTCAGCAGAGGTCAAATGTGGTAACCACAATTAGCAATCTATGAGAGCGCTGAAGTTGGCCTTGGATTTTAATTACTGATAGAAAAAAATAATATAAAGAAATGATAATTTTTTTTCGGGATTAGATAAAAAGACAACAAACGGAAAATCCGACATAATTATATATATATATATATATATATATATATATATATATATATATATATATATATATATATATATATATATATATATATATATATATATATATCTTTTATAGAAGATGTTTGAAATTTCGTTCTCTTTTTATATGCTTTGCTGTGGTTTACAATTTTGTCAATTGTGCAGCATGTATATATTGGTGGGTGCTTACCTCCTTAATTTTTATCGGGTGTTTAATTTGTTGCAATAAAATGTATGTTTACATATTCAAATAGTCAGAGAGTAAAGAAGAGTAAACTTTGCACAGAAAGTTGCTGATATTAAAGTTTTAAATTCTCTAAAGTTGCTCGTTTGTATGTTCGGCCCAGGAAAACTGTGGTGTTCTTGCAATAAAAAGGACCTTAACATTCTCGAATATTCAGGGAGAAAGGAAAGGAACGAAATGAAGGGTAGAATTTTCACAGAAAATTGTAGATATTAAAGTTTTAGATTTTCTATAATGATCAGCGTTTGTATGACCGACCAGAGAAATCTGTAGTGTTCTCACATTATTATTATTATTATTATTATTATTATTATTATTAGTAGTAGTAGTAGTAGTAGTAGTAGTAGTAGTAGTAGTAGTAGTAGTGGTAGTGTCATCATCATCGTCATCCTTAGAATCACCACCATCACCATTATCTACATCCTTCTCTTCTTTCTCTCCTTTTTCTTCCTCTTCTGGTTTCTTTCCTTCATTTTGTTATCTTCTGCAATTGCTCGCCCAGCCGTTACCTATGACATATCAGAAGAGACAACAAGTCTCTAGTAACGCTTTCAAACGCCTGCGAAGCTGCCAATATACAACAAAAACGGTCTGTACAAAAGGGAAGAAAAACACTCGTATGTATATGATAAATAATATGTACGTGACATACAACTGAAATAATTGTTTGCTGTATGCGTGATATAAATGTTTATGAAGAAAAGTGCTGCAATGCGTTAGAAATTTAAAAAATATACAATCCTAAGCATAAAATGAAAATGAATATGGATTGTATGTGCAAAATTAATAAGAATCTTTTTGTATTTTATTATTCAGTTCTTTCAGTCATCGATCTGCTGCCATGCTGTGGCATTAATCTCAGGGTTTTATTGGGGGCAAATCAACGTCAGTACTTAGCTTTTAACTCTGGTACTGGCATTGGTCGACCCTGGAATATAACAGATTACGCTTGCTGAACGGGTTGCGCAGTTGAATAGGACCAGAAATCTAGTGGTTGCAAAATATGCTTTCTTGGTATACAGCCGTACCTGCGCCAGGATTAGAGGTGTATGAATGGACTTTACTTGGGAAACTCAGATTTACATTACGTTGCATTGCTGCTGCTGCTTTCATCGTCGTTATCGTCATCGTCGTCATCATCATCGTCATCATCATCCTCATCATCATCATCAGCAGCAACAGCAGCCGCAGCAGCAGCAGCAACAGCAATGGTAGTGGTGCTGATGATGTTGAAAGTGGTGGTGTTGCTGCTGGTACTTTTGCTAATCAGTTTGTGTCTAACTGTTTGTGTGTGTGTGTGTGCGCACGCACGCACACACACACGCACACACACACGCACACGCACACACACACACACACACACACACACATAAATATATATATATATATACGACGGCCTTCTATCAGTTTCCCCTCTACCAAATCTACTCACAAGGCTTTGGTCGACCCGAGGCTGTAGTAGAAGGCACTCGCCCAAGGGGCCACGCAGTGGGACGCAACCCGGAACTATGTGGTTGGTACACAAGCAACTTACCACACCAGCCACTCGTGCATATAAACTTGTATATATGAATGTGCTTATGCATTTGTATGTATCTATGTATTCATGCGCATATAGGCCTGCGTCTGTGTGTGTGTGTGTGTGTGTGTGTGTGTTTGTGTGTTTGTGTGTGTGTGGGTGTGTGCTGTCGAATAAAGAAAGAAAAATTCAAGTTGTAATTGCGCAAGTTGGCGTTTCCTCAGTTTCCTTGGTATCGAGCCCGAAGCTACAACGATAAATGGGATTCTCTTGATATTAGTAGGTTGTATTGACCACATAGCTGTAATATCGATCTTGAAGACAATACAGTCGTTTAATTTTTCAATTTCTTTCTAGAATATATTGTATTATCCTAGAAAACCAAAATCAATAATCTGGTATTGACTCATATTTCTCTTCGGAAATATTGTATCAAGTCTGTTTTGTTGTTCTGGCTTGATGTTTGTTTGAATGGTGAAATCATTATCATCAACATCTTCGTCATCATCACCATCTTCATCCACATTGTTATGAGGTTTTCTTCTTTCAGTTTTGTTTCCATTTCTTGCCAAGTGTCTTCCCGATCCCTAGGGCAGACTTACCGTATACATTGATAGGACAATAAATAAAACACACCAGGTTCTTCATTTTCAAAATGAAATGAAGTTAAGAGTAAAACGAAATCAAATTCCCTCAGTAGTAGTCATTTGCTTATCGGCGAATCTCTTCTCAATGCGTGTGACGTAGCAGTTAAGATAAACTTCTCCTCTTCTTGCATGGATGTTAAGCCATCAATCATTCTCGAATAATTTGCAGTTCCTTTTTCGTTTTCTATACTTTATACAGGTTGCACCCAAGCCTTAATCTGGGACGTTTACAGACAGGTTCTGGCTTCTAAAGATGCATACAGGTGAGGTGGCATGCAATTGAAAAACTGAGGTCTGTGTTACAAAGAAATTTCTTTATAAAATTTATAATTCTCAATGAATAAGATTCTATTTACATAGAGAGGGATTAAGATATAATATGGTGGGGATAAGTATGTTGTTGCTTCGACTTTCCACATTCTTCAGATTTCTGTCTTCAAGTCCTTATATTTGATCGAGTACTCAAACTTTTTAGAGATGTGTTTTGTACGCAGGAGTAGCAACATCAGGTTTATAACGTGTTTTCAACATGATATTTTACAATGGTATCTAATTGGGTAGCTTCAGTTTCTTGACCAGTCAGAACACTGAACTTCCAAAGGTTTGTAACATCTTCACTGTTGGCAACTTGTGATGGATTATGTTCCCACTCGTTCTCTTTGCGAGGAAGATTGCATATGCAGTATATTGACCATTGTTTGTACTGAGCTGTCCTTTGCAAGTATTTTGTCGATACATATGCCTTGTCTCTGGATTTGCGCTTCGTATGCAACACGAAAGACTACCATCCATCTTTAAGAACCGTACAGTGGTAATTTCTAGTCGTAGTTTTCAGATTCATGCCAGAGTATTCATTCCACTCAATGAGTTGTTCTATATCAGGGTCCCAGTTCCAATCGGTTATTTTCCATGCAGTGGTTTTGGTACCCAGTTCTCTTTAGCGTATTGAAGGATGATTTCTTTCGTAATTTTCTTTCTTTGCTTTGCCATTCCAGATGCAAGCACATATTCTTCGGTTACTGGTTCATCCTGAATCTATGTTATTGTTTACCCTGAATCTATGTCATAAGTGCAATGTTCTGGTTTCTTCATTTAGAACCAGCGTTAACATTCAGCCATTTGCTTCTTGCAGGTAGGCAGAATGTCCCAAGCGTGCAATTTCCAATGAGAGGTGTGATTGTATTAACCTCGACTGTCTTCTTTTTTCTAAAGTTATGTGTCTTCTTTTGAGTGCTGCATATAATTCATTGTCATCAGCTTTCGGATTTAATATTAGCTTTGCAAATTCCAGAGATGAACCAGTTAAAAATATTGAAGCTGTATGTGATTACATGCATGGCTGATGTGTCTATTGCCACAATTTGGTTTTTGGCACTAAACTCGGTTTCCGGGATAGCTCTTACTCTACGATAGCTTTCCTTTCTCATCTCTTCTCTCATTGGTGAGTGCTTAATTGCATCTCTTATACATTTTGATACTTGTAACTGTCCCAGATTCTTGTTGTTTTATTTTTTCTTTTGCATCTCTAACTACAGTACTATTATTACCAGTAATGTTGCCGTATATCGGAATCATTAGCGCGTCGGACACGATGCTTATTGGAATTTCTCTGCCTCGTTACGTTCTTGATTGAAATACCAACGAAGTCCACTATACCTTTCTTCCTAAGATCATGCAGTCAGTTACTGAGATCGATGCAGACGACTTACTACTCTCCTCGCAATCACTGGTCTTGTGCCAAACAGTGAAGCCATCATTATTAAGGCGACGTGCTGTCAGAATCGTTAGCATGCCGAGCGAAAAGCTTGGCAGTATTTCGTCTGCTACTACGTTCTGAGTTCTAATTCCATCGACGTCGACTTTGCCTTTCATCATTTCGGGGTCGATAAATTAAGTACCAGTTGAACACCTACCCAAGCTGCTCTTGTGGTAACAATTTGAAATTATTATTATCATGATTATTATTATTATTATTATTATTATTATTATTATTTTGAATTTATTATAATCATTGTTATTGTTCTTTTTCATCACCGTGTTACTGCTTTCGTTTTTAATGTTATTACAATTATTATTTTCTCGCATACGACTTCTACTGAAGTTCTGTTTTGTCATTCTGTGCATTTACAGTCTTTCAATATCTTCTTTAATTAACAGAGACAGGTATTTCACCCGTCCGCTGCTGTTAGCGGACAATCAGCTCATATAAAAATGTCAATAACAGTGCTGATTTTGAAAGAGAAGAGGCAGCCTTGACAGTTGTAGTAGCTCCATCACTGAAACTATTGGCTGATTAGAAAATTATGTTAGCAAGGGAGAAACAGATTTTGCTAATATAAAACTTTTGGATGTCTGGTAACACCATCATCACTGACAACAACGCTAACAAGAAATTCGCAATTACAGCACCAGCAACAACAATAACACCGACAGCTGTAGCATCACCAACGACAGCAAATATAAAAATAATAAGACCAGCAAGAACAGTTTTCAATTCATTATTTTTAACAAAAATAACATTCCGATGCTGCACGTCTCAAGGGATGGCGTCATTGGCAACGAGACCAACAACAAGCATGACGACAAGAAAATTGGAGAGAAAAGAGAAATTAACATTATTGCCACGACGACGGGAACGGCTCTGATGACCAGACAAACCATCTTCAACTCTATTCAGTTGACCAGTAACATCTCCACCACCAACCAAAATCATATTTTTCTCTCGTTTTCCCCTATTGTATGCATCACCTCATTCCTTACCAAGAGAGCTCTATCATGAACAGTAGCTGCATATAAAGCAGATTGAATAAGTTCACTTCAAATATGAGCTTCATTACACGAGCTGCAAAAATAATTGAACCAGTGTTTTTGAAAGAGAATCAAATAGACTGGAAAGAAGCTCAAATGCATATAAAGACAACAGACAAAATAAAGACGTTGGTGTACTGCCTTACAGCGAAAGGTGTAGGATAACATACAAGACAATGGGTGCCCATTAAGGGTCACTGAGTGGAAAGGTCTTACAAACCCTGATAGAGAAATAACTGAAAGGGATAGTACAAGAGAGTATGGTTTTATTTCACAGAAACAATGTACTGTCCTGTACATCGTTATATATACATAAGACAGTGAGGTGTGTAAGTGAAAATGTTAAACCTGAAAATTCTAGATTTCAAAAAGTTCCCAGGGGAAAAAGGATAGACTAAGAACATTTTGTAAAACTGAACGATATTTCTTTGTCCCGAGATATTATATAAATTGCGTCGGAAATGATACATTATGGATTTCTACATTAAAAATTAGGGTAGGTGTTCCCACGTCCGGCGAATATTACCAGAAACTTACCAAATATTTGGACATATTTTAACGACTGAACAGCGAAAGATTTGTACTAGTCTATGCTTGCTTTTAACACGAGAGATACTGCTACAATTAAGGCTGAAATAGTTAGACGTTCTTGTGCACCATGATGTGGGCGGGAAATACATAGAAGGCAGCCAAGGACAAAAATAAATATGAATGAATTGAATAAAGACAGCAACATCGTCAGCTGCTATACTATGATTCGTTGCAGTAGAAGGGCTCCGATAGCAATAATAACGACAACACTTCTATTAAAACGATGAGCTTTTTCGAAAAATCTACACAAGGTGGGTGGATCATTTGAATATAGATTTCATTAAAGGATAATAGACAGGGTCGAGTAAATCTGAACGTTCTAAAGAAACTAGCAGAAGAGATAAAACGTGACTTACTGGCCTTGTGACTAAATTAAAAAACATCAATATTATAATTATACGCAAATTACTTAATACTCTAAACAAGGGAAACTCGTAAAAATATTGGTCTTACAGGCAGAATGGTATAACAAGTAGTGTGCGTCCAGGCGGAATTTGAACTCTTAATCGTGAGAAAATATTTAGTTGATATTCATTTGTTGTGCTGAATCGTAAATAAATCCGATGTCAGTCAATCTATTGATAAGAATTTTGTTTAGTCGATAAGCGAAACAAATAAAATTGGAATACCTGATAGGAAATTATTGACAAAATAATAAAAAAAGTGTTTCTAAGTATAATCATTGCCACATTATCAAACTGCCAGAAGAGATAATTTATACCTTATACCAATCTGTCAGACTAGATTATATCATAACTAACTAATCTTTGTGGTTGGGATGAATTTCTGTGATAAGATATTTATTGAATAACATAAGTAGCTAATCACGCCGAATACGTCTTTTCTTTCCTCCATCCTGGAGATTCCATGCATATTTTTTGCTCCTTTTTCGTGATTGCTTTGTGTTTTTGTTCATAACAAAATCTTTTCGGTAACATTATTTATTTATTTTCGTACACTTTTTTTCTCTTGAAAATGATTTATAGAAAATATGAAATTGCCGAGTAGATAAAAAAAAAACGGTACATCCGTGGTTGGATACACGGTTCAAGATTTCGAATACGTGCAGTCATTTTATATCTTAATGTCCAAATCTCAAATTAGATGCAGCTTTCAATGGTAGAGGCGCAAAGGCTCAGTGGTTAGGGCTGCGGACTCACGGTCGCGGGATCGCGGTTTCGATTCCCAGACCGGGCGTTGTGAGTGTTTATTGAGCGAACACACCTAAAGCTCCACGAGGCTCCGGCAGGTGGTGGTTGGTAGCTAACCCTGCTGTACTCTTTCACCACAACTTTTTCTCACTCTTTGTTTCTCTTTGTTTCTCTTGAAACTCCCCAAGACCTACGTTAAAGGTATACGTGTCTGTGGAGTGCTTCGCCATTTACACGTTAATTTGACGAGCAGTCTGCTCCGTTGATTGGATCAACTGCAGACCTCGTCGTCGTAACCGACGGAATACCACAATTTTTCAGTTAATAAATTTGATGTATTATTTCGTGTTTCATGTCTCCAAAGATGACATAATTAGCAGCCTTACTCTTTGGGAGTTTTGAGGTGTCATATTAGGCCAAGAGTTGCATAAAATCTATGATAAGATTGAGGCCTCTTGCCCCCAGCACAATATACAGATTCTTACGCTTATACTAAATGATATATTTAGCAAATCACGAAATTTATTTTTTTCCATACATTATTTTGCGATGCATCTGGGCAGTTCTTCGGTAATATTTCCTTGGGCCATTATTATTTCTAATCTCAGAATTAGACAGCCTCACCTAGATGACCCAGTTGGGGTTGTTGAAGTTCCAGCTGGTGTTCAGTTAGCACATTTAAGGGCCCTCATCACCTGATCCGCAGCCTTCTTCAGGAAAGCTCAGCTAACTTCCCAGCCAGTCTGAAGATCTTCCACCTACCAGTCCCTGTGATGCCAAACATGTTGTAATCTTGTAATCATTACAGAGGAGAAATGGCCTGCAACCTCTCTCCACTCCACCTACATACAATCACTACCAGCTCAGCATATTTCCTTCTCGTACTCTCAGTTGCCTCATCGATGCAGCCACCCCAGAAAGGGAGTTTTCTAATTTAAAAAATGCATGATAAGATCCCTTGTTACGTAGGAGGTGAATGACCAGTTAGAATATAAATACTTTGGGTAAGGTGGCGAACTGGCAGAAACGTTAGCATGCCGGGCGAAATGCTTAGCCGTATTTCGTCTGCCGTTACCTTCTGAGTTCAAATTCCGCCGAGATTGACTTTATCTTTCATTCTTTCTGGGTCGATAAATTAACTACCAGTTACGCACTGAGGTCGAAGTGATCGACTTAAGCCCTTTGTCTGTCCTTGATTGTCCCCTCTATGTTCAGCCCCTTATGGGCAATAAACAAATAAGAATATAAATACTTTGGGTATCTGAGGAGCAACGTTTTGACAGGTTACAAAATTTTGTCAAGCAATATAAGAAACAATGTCTCTCATAAACATCGATTCCATATGTGAGACCACTTTGGTTCTCTGTCCGTCTTTCCGTCTATCTCTCTTTCTCTCTCTCACTCTCCCTTGTTCGATTAATATATTGCAGGCGACTGTTGGAGTTAATATATTTTTTTTAAAAATCTTTATTGAACCATGTTAAATAATAATTGAATAATTGGATAAATGTTTTTTTCAACTAATCATGTCCTTTTAAACTAATGATATTAACTATACAACCATAGAACACGGTAGACTGTATCAATAAAATTATATCCAGACGCCTGGTTTTTATTTATTATTAGTGGCTATGAATGAATTTCAAGTAGACACTTTAGATATGTCTGCTCACTACCAGTAAATTTATCAGAAATCTCAAAATAAATTTTCTTATTTATAATAGTTTAGCGCGAAGAATATAAATCATATATTTGTGTCCATATCGTCAAACATTAACACTGGGCAATTTCATTAAAGATTTATTCATGCGCCATCAGAGGAGCCAATTTAATTAGTAAAGTTATTAAGGCTTAGGGTACTCCTTTGCTCCTGAACACTAATAGGGGATACAAAAGAACGAATAGTTTGAACCAGTGCAAACTCTTCAAAATATTTTGTGACGTTCAATTAAGTACTCATACCTTCTGGAAATGAAATTAAACGAAATTGTTTCATACATGTTTTTAAGGACGGCAATATGATAATGCAGTTATTCTGGATATATTCGTTTATCGTAAAAAATGTAAAACATAATATTTTATTAAGTTACATTATCATAAAAGCAATTACACAGACACGCACAAACATGCATATTTATACATCATAATATTATACAGTATATAGTCTTAAATACAAACAAATTAATCTCACATTATGTGTTACATAAATATAATCACGTATACATGGACCATTTGAAGAGAGTCAATAAACACAATGCTTTTTGCATCCTCAAATCTGAGGCTATCATTTTCCCTGCTGTTGCAATGACCTTTGACTCATTTGAAGGAGGTGAGCAGTGGTGTTTCCATAGAATGGATTGTCTCATCGTTTCTGGTCGAAAGGGATGAAACCGACACTCATTCCTTCTAGGCGGTGAACATTACAGGAAACCAGATGCAGGCCGACCATATCTTGTGTCATCTTCAAAACTCATCTTTTCATCCCTAAATTCACCTTCCCACTTTTGCATTTTTGATAAATTTGGAGCGTCATCAACTACTGTAGTAATCATGTCAGCAGGAATGCGGTTCGGGGCTAAGGACCTTTTTCTGTAGGTATTTCGTAACACCATGGTGACAAAGTTAGTTGGTTTTTTTGCACACACACACACACACACACACACACACACACATACACACACACACACACACACACACTCACACACGCACACACTTGCATACATGCATGCACACACACGCGCGGGCACACACACTCACAGGTGCAAGCATGTGTGGAAATGTACACATACAGATAGAAGTAGTGAGAGATGGCGGAAAACAGACTGACTTGACAATTGCAATTAATTAATTCAAAACGATTGACAAAAAAGAAAGGAATGATTTCTTCTGTTATACACACGAAGAAAAATATATAAGCATATGTATATATATATATATAAGCATATAAGCAGGGGGAGGGGGAATAATTGAGTAATATGAAAAAGTCTGATGTCAAACAATTTAGGGTTGAATGCCTTATAAGCGGCTCCAAAACCGCTATGCCCAAACGTCTAGTAATTGAGGAACGAAACCTAGATTCTCGAAAGGTGCAAAGCGATGCATTAAAAGACCCTACAATAAAGGTGGACAGGAGTAAAACAAAAAGAAAGGCAAAATACCGAGCAGAGC